>NW_026294799.1:95000-150320 GCF_026119805.1 Tympanuchus pallidicinctus
GTGAAAATAAGCCACATTTTAGGGGAAAAACAGGGATTTCTGTGAAAATAAGCGATATTTTAGTGGAAAAACAGGGATTTCTGTGAAAATAAGTGATATTTTAGGTTAAAAACAGGGATTTCTATGAAAATAAGCGATATTTTAGGGGAAAAACAGGGATTTCTGTGAAAATCAGCGATATTTTAGGGGAAAAACAGGGATTTCTAGTAAAATAAGCGATATTTTAGGGGAAAAACAGGGATTTCTGTGAAAATAAGCGATATTTTAGGGGAAAAACAGGGATTTCTGTGAAAATAAGCGATATTTTAGTGGAAAAACAGGGATTTCTAGGAAAATAAGCGATATTTTAGGGGAAAAACAGGGATTTCTGTGAAAATGAGCGATATTTTAGGGGAAAAACAGGGATTTCTGTGAAAATAAGCGATATTTTAGGGGAAAAACAGGGATTTCTGTGAAAATAAGCGATATTTTAGGGGAAAAACAGGGATTTCTGTGAAAATAAGCGATATTTTAGGGGAAAAACAGGGATTTCTGTGAAAATGAGCGATATTTTAGGGGAAAAACAGGGATTTCTGTGAAAATAAGCGATATTTTAGGGGAAAAACAGGGATTTCTGTGAAAATGAGCGATATTTTAGGGGAAAAACAGGGATTTCTGTGAAAATGAGCGATATTTTAGGGGAAAAACAGGGATTTCTATGAAAATAAGTGATATTTTAGGGGAAAAACAGGGATTTCTGTGAAAATAAGCGATATTTTAGGGGAAAAACAGGGATTTCTGTGAAAATAAGCGATATTTTAGGGGAAAAACAGGGATTTCTGTGAAAATAAGCGATATTTAATGGGAAAAACAGGGATTTCTGTGAAAATAAGCGACATTTTAGGGGAAAAACAGGGATTTCTGTGAAAATAAGCGATATTTTAGTGGAAAAACAGGGATTTCTGTGAAAATAAGCGATATTGAAGGGGAAAAACAGGGATTTCTGTGAAAATAAGCGATATTTTAGGGGAAAAACAGGGATTTCTAGGAAAATAAGCGATATTTTAGGGGAAAAACAGGGATTTCAGTGAAAATAAGTGATATTTTAGGGGAAAAACAGGGATTTCTGTGAAAATAAGCGACATTTTAGGGGAAAAACAGGGATTTCTGTGAAAATAAGCGATATTTAAGGGGAAAAACAGGGATTTCTATGAAAATAAGTGATATTTTAGGGGAAAAACAGGGATTTCTGTGAAAATAAGCGATATTTTAGGGGAAAAACAGGGATTTCTGTGAAAATAAGCGATATTTTAGGGGAAAAACAGGGATTTCTGTGAAAATAAGCGATATTTAATGGGAAAAACAGGGATTTCTATGAAAATGAGCGATATTTTAGGGGAAAAACAGGGATTTCTGTGAAAATAAGCGATATTTTAGGGGAAAAACAGGGATTTCTGTGAAAATAAGCGATATTTTAGGGGAAAAACAGGGATTTCTGTGAAAATAAGCGATATTTTAGGGGAAAAACAGGGATTTCTGTGAAAATAAGCGATATTTTAGGGGAAAAACAGGGATTTCTGTGAAAATAAGCGATATTTTAGGGGAAAAACAGGGATTTCTGTGAAAATAAGCGATATTTTAGGGGAAAAACAGGGATTTCTGTGAAAATAAGCGATATTTTAGGGGAAAAACAGGGATTTCTGTGAAAATAAGCGATATTTTAGGGGAAAAACAGGGATTTCTGTGAAAATAAGCGATATTTTAGGTTAAAAACAGGGATTTCTGTGAAAATAAGCGATATTTTAGGGGAAAAACAGGGATTTCTGTGAAAATAAGCGATATTTTAGGGGAAAAACAGGGATTTCTGTGAAAATAAGCGATATTTTAGGGGAAAAACAGGGATTTCTAGGAAAATAAGCGATATTTTAGGGGAAAAACAGGGATTTCAGTGAAAATAAGCGATATTTTAGGGGAAAAACAGGGATTTCTGTGAAAATAAGCGACATTTTAGGGGAAAAACAGGGATTTCTGTGAAAATAAGCGATATTTAAGGGGAAAAACAGGGATTTCTATGAAAATAAGCGATATTTTAGGGAAAAACAGGGATTTCTGAGAAAATAAGCGATATTTTAGGGGAAAAACAGGGATTTCTGTGAAAATAAGTGATATTTTAGGGGAAAAATTGGGATTTCTGTGAAAATAAGCGACATTTTAGGGGAAAAACAGGGATTTCTGTGAAAATAAGCGATATTTAATGGGAAAAACAGGGATTTCTATGAAAATGAGCGATATTTTAGGGGAAAAACAGGGATTTCTGTGAAAATAAGCGATATTTTAGGGGAAAAACAGGGATTTCTGTGAAAATAAGCGATATTTTAGGGGAAAAACAGGGATTTCTGTGAAAATAAGCGATATTTTAGGGGAAAAACAGGGATTTCTAGGAAAATAAGCGATATTTTAGGGGAAAAACAGGGATTTCTGTGAAAATAAGCGATATTTTAGGTTAAAAACAGGGATTTCTAGGAAAATAAGCGATATTTTAGGGGAAAAACAGGGATTTCTATCAAAATGAGCGATATTTCAGGGGAAAAACAGGGATTTCTGTGAAAATAAGCGATATTTTAGGGGAAAAACAGGGATTTCTGTGAAAATAAGCGATATTTTAGGGGAAAAACAGGGATTTCTGTGAAAATAAGCGATATTTTAGGGGAAAAACAGGGATTTCTGTGAAAATAAGCGATATTTTAAGGGAAAAACAGGGATTTCTATGAAAATAAGCGATATTTTAGGGGAAAAACAGGGATTTCTGTGAAAATAAGCGATATTTTAGGGGAAAAACAGGGATTTCTATCAAAATGAGCGATATTTTAGGGGAAAAACAGGGATTTCTGTGAAAATAAGCGATATTTTAGGGGAAAAACAGGGATTTCTGTGAAAATAAGCGATATTTTAGGGGAAAAACAGGGATTTCTGTGAAAATAAGCGATATTTAAGGGGAAAAACAGGGATTTCTATGAAAATTAGCGATATTTCAGGGGAAAAACAGGGATTTCAAGGAAAATAAGTGATATTTCAGGGGAAAAACAGGGATTTCTATGAAAATCAGCGATATTTTAGGGGAAAAACAGGGATTTCTGTGAAAATAAGCCACATTTTAGGGGAAAAACATGGATTTCTGTGAAAATAAGCGATATTTTAGTGGAAAAACAGGGATTTCTAGGAAAATCAGTGATATTTAATGGGAAAAACAGGGATTTCTGTGAAAATAAGCGATATTTTAGGGGAAAAACAGGGATTTCTAGGAAAATAAGCGATATTTTAGGGGAAAAACAGGGATTTCTGTGAAAATAAGCGATATTTTAGGGGAAAAACAGGGATTTCTAGGAAAATAAGCGATATTTTAGGGGAAAAACAGGGATTTCTAGGAAAATCAGCGATATTTTAGGGGAAAAACAGGGATTTCTGTGAAAATAAGCGATATTTTAGGGGAAAAACAGGGATTTCTGTGAAAATAAGCGATATTGAAGGGGAAAAACAGGGATTTCTGTGAAAATAAGCGGTATTTTAGGGGAAAAACAGGGATTTCTGTGAAAATAAGCGATATTTTAGGGGAAAAACAGGGATTTCTATGAAAATCAGCGATATTTTAGGGGAAAAACAGGGATTTCTGTGAAAATAAGCCACATTTTAGGGGAAAAACAGGGATTTCTGTGAAAATAAGCGATATTTTAGTGGAAAAACAGGGATTTCTGTGAAAATAAGCGATATTTTAGGTTAAAAACAGGGATTTCTATGAAAATAAGCGATATTTCAGGGGAAAAACAGGGATTTCTGTGAAAATCAGCGATATTTTAGGGGAAAAACAGGGATTTCTATGAAAATAAGCGACATTTTAGGGGAAAAACAGGGATTTCTGTGAAAATAAGCGATATTTTAGGGGAAAAACAGGGATTTCTGTGAAAATAAGCGATATTTAAGGGGAAAAACAGGGATTTCTGTGAAAATAAGCGATATTTTAGGGGAAAAACAGGGATTTCTGTGAAAATGAGCGATATTTTAGGGGAAAAACAGGGATTTCTGTGAAAATAAGCGATATTTTGGGGGAAAAACAGGGATTTCTGTGAAAATGAGCGATATTTCAGGGGAAAAACAGGGATTTCTGTGAAAATAAGCGATATTTTAGGGGAAAAACAGGCATTTCTGTGAAAATAAGCGATATTTAGGGGGAAAAAACAGGGATTTCTATGAAAATGAGCGATATTTTAGGGGAAAAACAGGGATTTCTTTGAAAATAAGCCACATTTTAGGGGAAAAACAGGGATTTCTATGAAAATAAGTGATATTTTAGGGGAAAAACAGGGATTTCTGTGAAAATAAGCGATATTTTAGGGGAAAAACAGGGATTTCTGTGAAAATAAGAGATATTTTAGGGGAAAAACAGGGATTTCTAGGAAAATAAGAGATATTTTAGGGGAAAAACAGGGATTGCTATCAAAATGAGCGATATTTTAGGGGAAAAACAGGGATTTCTAGGAAAATAAGCGATATTTAAGGGGAAAAACAGGGATTTCTATGAAAATCAGCAATATTTAATGGGAAAAACAGGGATTTCTGTGAAAATAAGCCACATTTTAGGGGAAAAACAGGGATTTCTGTGAAAATAAGCGATATTTTAGTGGAAAAACAGGGTTTTCTGTGAAAATAAGCGATATTGAAGGGGAAAAACAGGGATTTCTGTGAAAATAAGCGATATTTTAGGGGAAAAACAGGGATTTCTAGGAAAATAAGCGATATTTTAGGGGAAAAACAGGGATTTCAGTGAAAATAAGTGATATTTTAGGGGAAAAACAGGGATTTCTGTGAAAATAAGCGATATTTTAGGGGAAAAACAGGGATTTCTGTGAAAATAAGCGATATTTTAGGGGAAAAACAGGGATTTCTATGAAAATAAGCGATATTTTAGGGAAAAACAGGGATTTCTGAGAAAATAAGCGATATTTTAGGGGAAAAACAGGGATTTCTGTGAAAATAAGTGATATTTTAGGGGAAAAATTGGGATTTCTGTGAAAATAAGCGACATTTTAGGGGAAAAACAGGGATTTCTGTGAAAATAAGCGATATTTAATGGGAAAAACAGGGATTTCTATGAAAATGAGCGATATTTTAGGGGAAAAACAGGGATTTCTGTGAAAATAAGCGATATTTTAGGGGAAAAACAGGGATTTCTGTGAAAATAAGCGATATTTTAGGGGAAAAACAGGGATTTCTAGGAAAATAAGCGATATTTTAGGGGAAAAACAGGGATTTCTGTGAAAATAAGCGATATTTTAGGTTAAAAACAGGGATTTCTGTGAAAATAAGCGATATTTTAGGGGAAAAACAGGGATTTCTATCAAAATGAGCGATATTTCAGGGGAAAAACAGGGATTTCTGTGAAAATAAGCGATATTTCAGGGGAAAAACAGGGATTTCTGTGAAAATAAGCGATATTTTAGGGGAAAAACAGGGATTTCTGTGAAAATAAGCGATATTTTAGGTTAAAAACAGGGATTTCTATGAAAATAAGCGATATTTTAGGTGAAAAACAGGGATTTCTGTGAAAATAAGCGATATTTTAGGGGAAAAACAGGGATTTCTATCAAAATGAGCGATATTTTAGGGGAAAAACAGGGATTTCTGTGAAAATAAGCGATATTTTAGGGGAAAAACAGGGATTTCTGTGAAAATAAGCGATATTTTAGGGGAAAAACAGGGATTTCTGTGAAAATAAGCGATATTTAAGGGGAAAAACAGGGATTTCTATGAAAATTAGCGATATTTCAGGGGAAAAACAGGGATTTCTGTGAAAATAAGTGATATTTCAGGGGAAAAACAGGGATTTCTATGAAAATCAGCGATATTTTAGGGGAAAAACAGGGATTTCTGTGAAAATAAGCCACATTTTAGGGGAAAAACAGGGATTTCTGTGAAAATAAGCGATATTTTAGTGGAAAAACAGGGATTTCTATGAAAATCAGCGATATTTAAGGGGAAAAACAGGGATTTCTGTGAAAATAAGCGATATTTAAGTGGAAAAACAGGGATTTCTGTGAAAATAAGCGATATTTTAGTGGAAAAACAGGGATTTCTATGAAAATCAGCGATATTTTAGGGGAAAAACAGGGATTTCTATCAAAATGAGCGATATTTTAGGGGAAAAACAGGGATTTCTAGGAAAATAAGCGATATTTTAGGAGAAAAACAGGGATTTCTGTGAAAATAAGCGATATCTTAGGGGAAAAACAGGGATTTCTAGGAAAATAAGCGATATTTTAGGGGAAAAACAGGGATTTCTAGGAAAATCAGCGATATTTTAGGGGAAAAACAGGGATTTCTGTGAAAATAAGCGATATTTTAGGGGAAAAACAGGGATTTCTGTGAAAATAAGCGATATTGAAGGGGAAAAACAGGGATTTCTGTGAAAATAAGCGATATTTTAGGGGAAAAACAGGGATTTCTGTGAAAATAAGCGATATTTTAGGGGAAAAACAGGGATTTCTATGAAAATCAGCGATATTTTAGGGGAAAAACAGGGATTTCTGTGAAAATAAGCCACATTTTAGGGGAAAAACAGGGATTTCTGTGAAAATAAGCGATATTTTAGTGGAAAAACAGGGATTTCTGTGAAAATAAGCGATATTTTAGGTTAAAAACAGGGATTTCTATGAAAATAAGCGATATTTAAGTGGAAAAACAGGGATTTCTGTGAAAATAAGCGATATTTAAGGGGAAAAACAGGGATTTCTGTGAAAATAAGCGATATTTAAGGGGAAAAACAGGGATTTCTGTGAAAATGAGCGATATTTTAGGGGAAAAACAGGGATTTCTGTGAAAATAAGCGATATTTTAGGGGAAAAACAGGGATTTCTGTGAAAATGAGCGATATTTTAGGGGAAAAACAGGGATTTCTGTGAAAATGAGCGATATTTTAGGGGAAAAACAGGGATTTCTGTGAAAATAAGCGATATTTTAGGGGAAAAACAGGGATTTCTGTGAAAATAAGCGATATTTTAGGGGAAAAAACAGGGATTTCTATGAAAATGAGCGATATTTTAGGGGAAAAACAGGGATTTCTTTGAAAATAAGCCACATTTTAGGGGAAAAACAGGGATTTCTATGAAAATAAGTGATATTTTAGGGGAAAAACAGGGATTTCTGTGAAAATAAGCGATATTTTAGGGGAAAAACAGGGATTTCTGTGAAAATAAGAGATATTTTAGGGGAAAAACAGGGATTTCTAGGAAAATAAGAGATATTTAAGGGGAAAACAGGGATTGCTATCAAAATGAGCGATATTTTAGGGGAAAAACAGGGATTTCTAGGAAAATAAGCGATATTTAAGGGGAAAAACAGGGATTTCTATGAAAATCAGCGATATTTAATGGGAAAAACAGGGATTTCTGTGAAAATAAGCCACATTTTAGGGGAAAAACAGGGATTTCTGTGAAAATAAGCGATATTTTAGTGGAAAAACAGGGTTTTCTGTGAAAATAAGCGATATTGAAGGGGAAAAACAGGGATTTCTGTGAAAATAAGCGATATTTTAGGGGAAAAACAGGGATTTCTGTGAAAATAAGCGATATTTTAGGTTAAAAACAGGGATTTCTATGAAAATAAGCGATATTTTAGGGGAAAAACAGGGATTTCTGTGAAAATAAGCGATATTTTAGGGGAAAAACAGGGATTTCTATCAAAATGAGCGATATTTTAGGGGAAAAACAGGGATTTCTGTGAAAATAAGCGATATTTTAGGGGAAAAACAGGGATTTCTGTGAAAATAAGCGATATTTTAGGGGAAAAACAGGGATTTCTGTGAAAATAAGCGATATTTAAGGGGAAAAACAGGGATTTCTATGAAAATTAGCGATATTTCAGGGGAAAAACAGGGATTTCAAGGAAAATAAGTGATATTTCAGGGGAAAAACAGGGATTTCTATGAAAATCAGCGATATTTTAGGGGAAAAACAGGGATTTCTGTGAAAATAAGCCACATTTTAGGGGAAAAACAGGGATTTCTGTGAAAATAAGCGATATTTTAGTGGAAAAACAGGGATTTCTATGAAAATCAGCGATATTTAAGGGGAAAAACAGGGATTTCTGTGAAAATAAGCGATATTTAAGTGGAAAAACAGGGATTTCTGTGAAAATAAGCGATATTTTAGGGGAAAAACAGGGATTTCTGTGAAAATAAGCGATATTTTAGGGGAAAAACAGGGATTTCTGTGAAAATAAGCGATATTTTAGGGGAAAAACAGGGATTTCTGTGAAAATAAGCGATATTTAAGTGGAAAAACAGAGATTGCTGAGAAAATAAGCGATATTTTAGGGGAAAAACAGGGATTTCTGTGAAAATAAGCGATATTTTAGGGGAAAAACAAGGATTTCTGTGAAAATAAGCGATATTTTAGGGGAAAAACAGGGATTTCTGTGAAAATAAGCGATATTTAAGGGGAAAAAACAGGGATTTCTATGAAAATGAGCGATATTTTAGGTTAAAAACAGGGATTTCTTTGAAAATAAGCCACATTTTAGGGGAAAAACAGGGATTTCTATGAAAATAAGTGATATTTTAGGGGAAAAACAGGGATTTCTGTGAAAATAAGCGATATTTTAGGGGAAAAACAGGGATTTCTGTGAAAATAAGAGATATTTTAGGGGAAAAACAGGGATTTCTAGGAAAATAAGAGATATTTTAGGGGAAAAACAGGGATTGCTATCAAAATGAGCGATATTTTAGGGGAAAAACAGGGATTTCTAGGAAAATAAGCGATATTTAAGGGGAAAAACAGGGATTTCTATGAAAATCAGCGATATTTAATGGGAAAAACAGGGATTTCTGTGAAAATAAGCCACATTTTAGGGGAAAAACAGGGATTTCTGTGAAAATAAGCGATATTTTAGTGGAAAAACAGGGATTTCTGTGAAAATAAGCGATATTTAATGGGAAAAACAGGGATTTCTGTAAAATTAAGCGATATTTTAGGGGAAAAACAGGGATTTCTGTGAAAATAAGCGATATTTAAGGGGAAAAAACAGGGACTTCTATGAAAATGAGCGATATTTTAGGTTAAAAACAGGGATTTCTTTGAAAATAAGCCACATTTTAGGGGAAAAACAGGGATTTCTATGAAAATAAGTGATATTTTAGGGGAAAAACAGGGATTTCTGTGAAAATAAGCGATATTTTAGGGGAAAAACAGGGATTTCTGTGAAAATAAGAGATATTTTAGGGGAAAAACAGGGATTTCTATGAAAATAAGCGATATTTTAGGGGAAAAACAGGGATTTCTGTGAAAATAAGCGATATTTTAGGGGAAAAACAGGGATTTCTATGAAAATCAGCGATATTTTAGGGGAAAAACAGGGATTTCTGTGAAAATAAGCGATATTTTAGGGGAAAAACAGGGATTTCTGTGAAAATAAGCGATATTTTAGGGGAAAAACAGGGATTTCTGTGAAAATAAGCGACATTTTAGGGGAAAAACAGGGATTTCTGTGCAAATAAGCCACATTTTAGGGGAAAAACAGGGATTTCTGTGAAAATAAGCGGTATTTTAGGGGAAAAACAGGGATTTCTGTGAAAATAAGCGATATTTTAGGGGAAAAACAGGGATTTCTGTGAAAATAAGCGATATTTTAGGGGAAAAACAGGGATTGCTATCAAAATGAGCGATATTTAAGGGGAAAAACAGGGATTTCTAGGAAAATAAGAGATATTTTAGGGGAAAAACAGGGATTGCTATCAAAATGAGCGATATTTTAGGGGAAAAACAGGGATTTCTAGTAAAATAAGCGATATTTTAGGGGAAAAACAGGGATTTCTATGAAAATCAGCGATATTTAATGGGAAAAACAGGGATTTCTGTGAAAATAAGCCACATTTTGGGGGAAAAACAGGGATTTCTGTGAAAATGAGCGATATTTTAGGGGAAAAACAGGGATTTCTGTGAAAATAAGCGATATTGAAGGGGAAAAACAGGGATTTCTAGGAAAATAAGCGATATTTTAGGGGAAAAACAGGGATTTCTATCAAAATAAGCAATATTTTAGGGGAAAAACAGGGATTTCTGTGAAAATAAGCGACATTTTAGGGGAAAAACAGGGATTTCTGTGAAAATAAGTGATATTTTAGGGGAAAAACTGGGATTTCTGTGAAAATAAGCGGTATTTTAGGGGAAAAACAGGGATTTCTATCAAAATGAGCGATATTTTAGGGGAAAAACAGGGATTTCTAGGAAAATAAGCGATATTTAAGGGGAAAAACAGGGATTTCTATGAAAATTAGCGATATTTCAGGGGAAAAACAGGGATTTCAAGGAAAATAAGTGATATTTCAGGGGAAAAACAGGGATTTCTATGAAAATCAGCGATATTTTAGGGGAAAAACAGGGATTTCTGTGAAAATAAGCCACATTTTAGGGGAAAAACATGGATTTCTGTGAAAATAAGCGATATTTTAGTGGAAAAACAGGGATTTCTAGGAAAATCAGTGATATTTAATGGGAAAAACAGGGATTTCTGTGAAAATAAGCGATATTTTAGGGGAAAAACAGGGATTTCTAGGAAAATAAGCGATATTTTAGGGGAAAAACAGGGATTTCTGTGAAAATAAGCGATATTTTAGGGGAAAAACAGGGATTTCTAGGAAAATAAGCGATATTTTAGGGGAAAAACAGGGATTTCTAGGAAAATCAGCGATATTTTAGGGGAAAAACAGGGATTTCTGTGAAAATAAGCGATATTTTAGGGGAAAAACAGGGATTTCTGTGAAAATAAGCGATATTGAAGGGGAAAAACAGGGATTTCTGTGAAAATAAGCGGTATTTTAGGGGAAAAACAGGGATTTCTGTGAAAATAAGCGATATTTTAGGGGAAAAACAGGGATTTCTATGAAAATCAGCGATATTTTAGGGGAAAAACAGGGATTTCTGTGAAAATAAGCCACATTTTAGGGGAAAAACAGGGATTTCTGTGAAAATAAGCGATATTTTAGTGGAAAAACAGGGATTTCTGTGAAAATAAGCGATATTTTAGGTTAAAAACAGGGATTTCTATGAAAATAAGCGATATTTCAGGGGAAAAACAGGGATTTCTGTGAAAATCAGCGATATTTTAGGGGAAAAACAGGGATTTCTATGAAAATAAGCGACATTTTAGGGGAAAAACAGGGATTTCTGTGAAAATAAGCGATATTTTAGGGGAAAAACAGGGATTTCTGTGAAAATAAGCGATATTTAAGTGGAAAAACAGGGATTTCTGTGAAAATAAGCGATATTTAAGGGGAAAAACAGGGATTTCTGTGAAAATAAGCGATATTTTAGGGGAAAAACAGGGATTTCTGTGAAAATGAGCGATATTTTAGGGGAAAAACAGGGATTTCTGTGAAAATAAGCGATATTTTGGGGGAAAAACAGGGATTTCTGTGAAAATGAGCGATATTTCAGGGGAAAAACAGGGATTTCTGTGAAAATAAGCGATATTTTAGGGGAAAAACAGGCATTTCTGTGAAAATAAGCGATATTTAGGGGGAAAAAACAGGGATTTCTATGAAAATGAGCGATATTTTAGGGGAAAAACAGGGATTTCTTTGAAAATAAGCCACATTTTAGGGGAAAAACAGGGATTTCTATGAAAATAAGTGATATTTTAGGGGAAAAACAGGGATTTCTGTGAAAATAAGCGATATTTTAGGGGAAAAACAGGGATTTCTGTGAAAATAAGAGATATTTTAGGGGAAAAACAGGGATTTCTAGGAAAATAAGAGATATTTTAGGGGAAAAACAGGGATTGCTATCAAAATGAGCGATATTTTAGGGGAAAAACAGGGATTTCTAGGAAAATAAGCGATATTTAAGGGGAAAAACAGGGATTTCTATGAAAATCAGCAATATTTAATGGGAAAAACAGGGATTTCTGTGAAAATAAGCCACATTTTAGGGGAAAAACAGGGATTTCTGTGAAAATAAGCGATATTTTAGTGGAAAAACAGGGTTTTCTGTGAAAATAAGCGATATTGAAGGGGAAAAACAGGGATTTCTGTGAAAATAAGCGATATTTTAGGGGAAAAACAGGGATTTCTAGGAAAATAAGCGATATTTTAGGGGAAAAACAGGGATTTCAGTGAAAATAAGTGATATTTTAGGGGAAAAACAGGGATTTCTGTGAAAATAAGCGATATTTTAGGGGAAAAACAGGGATTTCTGTGAAAATAAGCGATATTTTAGGGGAAAAACAGGGATTTCTATGAAAATAAGCGATATTTTAGGGAAAAACAGGGATTTCTGAGAAAATAAGCGATATTTTAGGGGAAAAACAGGGATTTCTGTGAAAATAAGTGATATTTTAGGGGAAAAATTGGGATTTCTGTGAAAATAAGCGACATTTTAGGGGAAAAACAGGGATTTCTGTGAAAATAAGCGATATTTAATGGGAAAAACAGGGATTTCTATGAAAATGAGCGATATTTTAGGGGAAAAACAGGGATTTCTGTGAAAATAAGCGATATTTTAGGGGAAAAACAGGGATTTCTGTGAAAATAAGCGATATTTTAGGGGAAAAACAGGGATTTCTAGGAAAATAAGCGATATTTTAGGGGAAAAACAGGGATTTCTGTGAAAATAAGCGATATTTTAGGTTAAAAACAGGGATTTCTGTGAAAATAAGCGATATTTTAGGGGAAAAACAGGGATTTCTATCAAAATGAGCGATATTTCAGGGGAAAAACAGGGATTTCTGTGAAAATAAGCGATATTTCAGGGGAAAAACAGGGATTTCTGTGAAAATAAGCGATATTTTAGGGGAAAAACAGGGATTTCTGTGAAAATAAGCGATATTTTAGGTTAAAAACAGGGATTTCTATGAAAATAAGCGATATTTTAGGTGAAAAACAGGGATTTCTGTGAAAATAAGCGATATTTTAGGGGAAAAACAGGGATTTCTATCAAAATGAGCGATATTTTAGGGGAAAAACAGGGATTTCTGTGAAAATAAGCGATATTTTAGGGGAAAAACAGGGATTTCTGTGAAAATAAGCGATATTTTAGGGGAAAAACAGGGATTTCTGTGAAAATAAGCGATATTTAAGGGGAAAAACAGGGATTTCTATGAAAATTAGCGATATTTCAGGGGAAAAACAGGGATTTCTGTGAAAATAAGTGATATTTCAGGGGAAAAACAGGGATTTCTATGAAAATCAGCGATATTTTAGGGGAAAAACAGGGATTTCTGTGAAAATAAGCCACATTTTAGGGGAAAAACAGGGATTTCTGTGAAAATAAGCGATATTTTAGTGGAAAAACAGGGATTTCTATGAAAATCAGCGATATTTAAGGGGAAAAACAGGGATTTCTGTGAAAATAAGCGATATTTAAGTGGAAAAACAGGGATTTCTGTGAAAATAAGCGATATTTTAGTGGAAAAACAGGGATTTCTATGAAAATCAGCGATATTTTAGGGGAAAAACAGGGATTTCTATCAAAATGAGCGATATTTTAGGGGAAAAACAGGGATTTCTAGGAAAATAAGCGATATTTTAGGAGAAAAACAGGGATTTCTGTGAAAATAAGCGATATCTTAGGGGAAAAACAGGGATTTCTAGGAAAATAAGCGATATTTTAGGGGAAAAACAGGGATTTCTAGGAAAATCAGCGATATTTTAGGGGAAAAACAGGGATTTCTGTGAAAATAAGCGATATTTTAGGGGAAAAACAGGGATTTCTGTGAAAATAAGCGATATTGAAGGGGAAAAACAGGGATTTCTGTGAAAATAAGCGATATTTTAGGGGAAAAACAGGGATTTCTGTGAAAATAAGCGATATTTTAGGGGAAAAACAGGGATTTCTATGAAAATCAGCGATATTTTAGGGGAAAAACAGGGATTTCTGTGAAAATAAGCCACATTTTAGGGGAAAAACAGGGATTTCTGTGAAAATAAGCGATATTTTAGTGGAAAAACAGGGATTTCTGTGAAAATAAGCGATATTTTAGGTTAAAAACAGGGATTTCTATGAAAATAAGCGATATTTAAGTGGAAAAACAGGGATTTCTGTGAAAATAAGCGATATTTAAGGGGAAAAACAGGGATTTCTGTGAAAATAAGCGATATTTAAGGGGAAAAACAGGGATTTCTGTGAAAATGAGCGATATTTTAGGGGAAAAACAGGGATTTCTGTGAAAATAAGCGATATTTTAGGGGAAAAACAGGGATTTCTGTGAAAATGAGCGATATTTTAGGGGAAAAACAGGGATTTCTGTGAAAATGAGCGATATTTTAGGGGAAAAACAGGGATTTCTGTGAAAATAAGCGATATTTTAGGGGAAAAACAGGGATTTCTGTGAAAATAAGCGATATTTTAGGGGAAAAAACAGGGATTTCTATGAAAATGAGCGATATTTTAGGGGAAAAACAGGGATTTCTTTGAAAATAAGCCACATTTTAGGGGAAAAACAGGGATTTCTATGAAAATAAGTGATATTTTAGGGGAAAAACAGGGATTTCTGTGAAAATAAGCGATATTTTAGGGGAAAAACAGGGATTTCTGTGAAAATAAGAGATATTTTAGGGGAAAAACAGGGATTTCTAGGAAAATAAGAGATATTTAAGGGGAAAACAGGGATTGCTATCAAAATGAGCGATATTTTAGGGGAAAAACAGGGATTTCTAGGAAAATAAGCGATATTTAAGGGGAAAAACAGGGATTTCTATGAAAATCAGCGATATTTAATGGGAAAAACAGGGATTTCTGTGAAAATAAGCCACATTTTAGGGGAAAAACAGGGATTTCTGTGAAAATAAGCGATATTTTAGTGGAAAAACAGGGTTTTCTGTGAAAATAAGCGATATTGAAGGGGAAAAACAGGGATTTCTGTGAAAATAAGCGATATTTTAGGGGAAAAACAGGGATTTCTGTGAAAATAAGCGATATTTTAGGTTAAAAACAGGGATTTCTATGAAAATAAGCGATATTTTAGGGGAAAAACAGGGATTTCTGTGAAAATAAGCGATATTTTAGGGGAAAAACAGGGATTTCTATCAAAATGAGCGATATTTTAGGGGAAAAACAGGGATTTCTGTGAAAATAAGCGATATTTTAGGGGAAAAACAGGGATTTCTGTGAAAATAAGCGATATTTTAGGGGAAAAACAGGGATTTCTGTGAAAATAAGCGATATTTAAGGGGAAAAACAGGGATTTCTATGAAAATTAGCGATATTTCAGGGGAAAAACAGGGATTTCAAGGAAAATAAGTGATATTTCAGGGGAAAAACAGGGATTTCTATGAAAATCAGCGATATTTTAGGGGAAAAACAGGGATTTCTGTGAAAATAAGCCACATTTTAGGGGAAAAACAGGGATTTCTGTGAAAATAAGCGATATTTTAGTGGAAAAACAGGGATTTCTATGAAAATCAGCGATATTTAAGGGGAAAAACAGGGATTTCTGTGAAAATAAGCGATATTTAAGTGGAAAAACAGGGATTTCTGTGAAAATAAGCGATATTTTAGGGGAAAAACAGGGATTTCTGTGAAAATAAGCGATATTTTAGGGGAAAAACAGGGATTTCTGTGAAAATAAGCGATATTTTAGGGGAAAAACAGGGATTTCTGTGAAAATAAGCGATATTTAAGTGGAAAAACAGAGATTGCTGAGAAAATAAGCGATATTTTAGGGGAAAAACAGGGATTTCTGTGAAAATAAGCGATATTTTAGGGGAAAAACAAGGATTTCTGTGAAAATAAGCGATATTTTAGGGGAAAAACAGGGATTTCTGTGAAAATAAGCGATATTTAAGGGGAAAAAACAGGGATTTCTATGAAAATGAGCGATATTTTAGGTTAAAAACAGGGATTTCTTTGAAAATAAGCCACATTTTAGGGGAAAAACAGGGATTTCTATGAAAATAAGTGATATTTTAGGGGAAAAACAGGGATTTCTGTGAAAATAAGCGATATTTTAGGGGAAAAACAGGGATTTCTGTGAAAATAAGAGATATTTTAGGGGAAAAACAGGGATTTCTAGGAAAATAAGAGATATTTTAGGGGAAAAACAGGGATTGCTATCAAAATGAGCGATATTTTAGGGGAAAAACAGGGATTTCTAGGAAAATAAGCGATATTTAAGGGGAAAAACAGGGATTTCTATGAAAATCAGCGATATTTAATGGGAAAAACAGGGATTTCTGTGAAAATAAGCCACATTTTAGGGGAAAAACAGGGATTTCTGTGAAAATAAGCGATATTTAATGGGAAAAACAGGGATTTCTGTAAAATTAAGCGATATTTTAGGGGAAAAACAGGGATTTCTGTGAAAATAAGCGATATTTAAGGGGAAAAAACAGGGACTTCTATGAAAATGAGCGATATTTTAGGTTAAAAACAGGGATTTCTTTGAAAATAAGCCACATTTTAGGGGAAAAACAGGGATTTCTATGAAAATAAGTGATATTTTAGGGGAAAAACAGGGATTTCTGTGAAAATAAGCGATATTTTAGGGGAAAAACAGGGATTTCTGTGAAAATAAGAGATATTTTAGGGGAAAAACAGGGATTTCTATGAAAATAAGCGATATTTTAGGGGAAAAACAGGGATTTCTGTGAAAATAAGCGATATTTTAGGGGAAAAACAGGGATTTCTATGAAAATCAGCGATATTTTAGGGGAAAAACAGGGATTTCTGTGAAAATAAGCGATATTTTAGGGGAAAAACAGGGATTTCAGTGAAAATAAGCGATATTTTAGGGGAAAAACAGGGATTTCTGTGAAAATAAGCGACATTTTAGGGGAAAAACAGGGATTTCTGTGCAAATAAGCCACATTTTAGGGGAAAAACAGGGATTTCTGTGAAAATAAGCGGTATTTTAGGGGAAAAACAGGGATTTCTGTGAAAATAAGCGATATTTTAGGGGAAAAACAGGGATTTCTGTGAAAATAAGCGATATTTTAGGGGAAAAACAGGGATTGCTATCAAAATGAGCGATATTTAAGGGGAAAAACAGGGATTTCTAGGAAAATAAGAGATATTTTAGGGGAAAAACAGGGATTGCTATCAAAATGAGCGATATTTTAGGGGAAAAACAGGGATTTCTAGTAAAATAAGCGATATTTTAGGGGAAAAACAGGGATTTCTATGAAAATCAGCGATATTTAATGGGAAAAACAGGGATTTCTGTGAAAATAAGCCACATTTTGGGGGAAAAACAGGGATTTCTGTGAAAATGAGCGATATTTTAGGGGAAAAACAGGGATTTCTGTGAAAATAAGCGATATTGAAGGGGAAAAACAGGGATTTCTAGGAAAATAAGCGATATTTTAGGGGAAAAACAGGGATTTCTATCAAAATAAGCAATATTTTAGGGGAAAAACAGGGATTTCTGTGAAAATAAGCGACATTTTAGGGGAAAAACAGGGATTTCTGTGAAAATAAGTGATATTTTAGGGGAAAAACTGGGATTTCTGTGAAAATAAGCGGTATTTTAGGGGAAAAACAGGGATTTCTATCAAAATGAGCGATATTTTAGGGGAAAAACAGGGATTTCTAGGAAAATAAGCGATATTTTAGGGGAAAAACAGGGATTTCTGTGAAAATAAGCGATATTTTAGGGGAAAAACAGGGATTGCTATCAAAATGAGCGATATTTAAGGGGAAAAACAGGGATTTCTAGGAAAATAAGAGATATTTTAGGGGAAAAACAGGGATTGCTATCAAAATGAGCGATATTTTAGGGGAAAAACAGGGATTTCTAGGAAAATAAGCGATATTTAAGGGGAAAAACAGGGATTTCTATGAAAATCAGCGATATTTAATGGGAAAAACAGGGATTTCTGTGAAAATAAGCGATATTGAAGGGGAAAAACAGGGATTTCTAGGAAAATAAGCGATATTTTAGGGGAAAAACAGGGATTTCTGTGAAAATAAGCGATATTTTAGGGGAAAAACAGGGATTTCTGTGAAAATAAGCGACATTTTAGGGGAAAAACAGGGATTTCTGTGAAAATAAGCGATATTTTAGGGGAAAAACTGGGATTTCTGTGAAAATAAGCGATATTTTAGGGGAAAAACTGGGATTTCTGTGAAAATAAGCGATATTTTAGGGGAAAAACAGGGATTTCTGTGAAAATAAGCGATATTTTAGGGGAAAAACAGGGATTTCTGTGAAAATAAGCGATATTTTAGGGGAAAAACAGGGATTTCTGTGAAAATAAGCGATATTTTAGGGGAAAAACAGGGATTTCTGTGAAAATAAGCGATATTTTAGGGGAAAAACAGGGATTTCTGTGAAAATAAGCGATATTTTAGGGGAAAAACAGGGATTTCTGTGAAAATAAGCGATATTTTAGGGGAAAAACAGGGATTTCTGTGAAAATAAGCGATATTGAAGGGGAAAAACAGGGATTTCTAGGAAAATAAGCGATATTTTAAGGGAAAAACAGGGATTTCTATCAAAATGAGCGATATTTTAGGGGAAAAACAGGGATTTCTGTGAAAATAAGCGATATTTTAGGGGAAAAACATGGATTTCTGTGAAAATAAGCCACATTTTAGTGGAAAAACAGGGATTTCTGTGAAAATCAGCGATATTTTAGGGGAAAAACAGGGATTTCTATGAAAATCAGCGATATTTCAGGGGAAAAACAGGGATTTCTGTGAAAATAAGCGATATTTTAGGGGAAAAACAGGGATTTCTATGAAAATAAGCGATATTTTAGGGGAAAAACAGGGATTTCTGTGAAAATAAGCGATATTTTAGGGGAAAAACTGGGATTTCTGTGAAAATAAGCGATATTTTAGGGGAAAAACAGGGATTTCTATGAAAATCAGCGATATTTTAGGGGAAAAACAGGGATTTCTGTGAAAATAAGCGATATTTTAGGGGAAAAACAGGGATTTCTGTGAAAATAAGCGATATTTTAGGGGAAAAACAGGGATTTCTATGAAAATCAGCGATATTTTAGGGGAAAAACAGGGATTTCTGTGAAAATAAGCGATATTTTAGGGGAAAAACAGGGATTTCTGTGAAAATAAGCGATATTTTAGGGGAAAAACAGGGATTTCTGTGAAAATAAGCGATATTTTAGGGGAAAGACAGGGATTTCTGTGAAAATAAGCGATATTTTAGGGGAAAAACAGGGATTTCTGTGAAAATAAGCGATATTGAAGGGGAAAAACAGGGATTTCTATGAAAATCAGCGATATTTTAGGGGAAAAACAGGGATTTCTATCAAAATGAGCGATATTTTAGGGGAAAAACAGGGATTTCTGTGAAAATAAGCGATATTTTAGGGGAAAACCAGGGATTTCTGTGAAAATAAGCGATATTTTAGGGGAAAAACAGGGATTTCTGTGAAAATAAGCGATATTTAAGGGGAAAAACAGGGATTTCTATGAAAATCAGCGATATTTCAGGGGAAAAACAGGGATTTCTGTGAAAATAAGCGATATTTTAGGGGAAAAACAGGGATTTCTATCAAAATGAGCGATATTTTAGGGGAAAAACAGGGATTTCTGAGCAAATAAGCCACATTTTAGGGGAAAAACAGGGATTTCTGTGAAAATAAGCGGTATTTTAGGGGAAAACAGGGATTTCTGTGAAAATAAGCGATATTTTAGTGGAAAAACAGGGTTTTCTGTGAAAATAAGCGATATTTTAGGGGAAAAACAGGGATTGCTATCAAAATGAGCGATATTTAAGGGGAAAAACAGGGATTTCTAGGAAAATAAGCGATATTTTAGGGGAAAAACAGGGATTGCTATCAAAATGAGCGATATTTTAGGGGAAAAACAGGGATTTCTAGTAAAATAAGCGATATTTTAGGGGAAAAACAGGGATTTCTATGAAAATCAGCGATATTTAATGGGAAAAACAGGGATTTCTGTGAAAATAAGCCACATTTTAATGGGAAAAACAGGGATTTCTGTGAAAATAAGCGATATTTTAGGGGAAAAACAGGGATTTCTGAGAAAATAAGCGATATTTTAGGGGAAAAACAGGGATTTCTAGGAAAATAAGCGATATTTTAGGGGAAAAACAGGGATTTCTAGGAAAATAAGCAATATTTTAGGGGAAAAACAGGGATTTCTGTGAAAATAAGCGACATTTTAGGGGAAAAACAGGGATTTCTGTGAAAATAAGTGATATTTTAGGGGAAAAACTGGGATTTCTGTGAAAATAAGCGGTATTTTAGGGGAAAAACAGGGATTTCTATCAAAATGAGCGATATTTTAGGGGAAAAACAGGGATTTCTAGGAAAATAAGCGATATTTTAGGGGAAAAACAGGGATTTCTGTGAAAATAAGCGATATTTTAGGGGAAAAACAGGGATTTCTGTGAAAATAAGCGATATTTTAGGGGAAAAACAGGGATTGCTATCAAAATGAGCGATATTTAAGGGGAAAAACAGGGATTTCTAGGAAAATAAGAGATATTTTAGGGGAAAAACAGGGATTGCTATCAAAATGAGCGATATTTTAGGGGAAAAACAGGGATTTCTAGGAAAATAAGCGATATTTAAGGGGAAAAACAGGGATTTCTATGAAAATCAGCGATATTTAATGGGAAAAACAGGGATTTCTGTGAAAATAAGCCACATTTTGGGGGAAAAACAGGGATTTCTGTGAAAATAAGCGATATTTTAGTGGAAAAACAGGGATTTCTGTGAAAATAAGCGATATTGAAGGGGAAAAACAGGGATTTCTAGGAAAATAAGCGATATTTTAGGGGAAAAACAGGGATTTCTGTGAAAATAAGCGATATTTTAGGGGAAAAACAGGGATTTCTGTGAAAATAAGCGACATTTTAGGGGAAAAACAGGGATTTCTGTGAAAATAAGTGATATTTTAGGGGAAAAACTGGGATTTCTGTGAAAATAAGCGATATTTTAGGGGAAAAACTGGGATTTCTGTGAAAATAAGCGATATTTTAGGGGAAAAACAGGGATTTCTGTGAAAATAAGCGACATTTTAGGGGAAAAACAGGGATTTCTGTGAAAATAAGTGATATTTTAGGGGAAAAACTGGGATTTCTGTGAAAATAAGCGATATTTTAGGGGAAAAACTGGGATTTCTGTGAAAATAAGCGATATTTTAGGGGAAAAACAGGGATTTCTGTGAAAATAAGCGATATTTTAGGGGAAAAACAGGGATTTCTGTGAAAATAAGCGATATTTTAGGGGAAAAACAGGGATTTCTGTGAAAATAAGCGATATTTTAGGGGAAAAACAGGGATTTCTGTGAAAATAAGCGATATTTTAGGGGAAAAACAGGGATTTCTGTGAAAATAAGCGATATTTTAGGGGAAAAACAGGGATTTCTGTGAAAATAAGCGATATTTTAGGGGAAAAACAGGGATTTCTGTGAAAATAAGCGATATTTTAGGGGAAAAACAGGGATTTCTGTGAAAATAAGCGATATTGAAGGGGAAAAACAGGGATTTCTAGGAAAATAAGCGATATTTTAAGGGAAAAACAGGGATTTCTATCAAAATGAGCGATATTTTAGGGGAAAAACAGGGATTTCTGTGAAAATAAGCGATATTTTAGGGGAAAAACATGGATTTCTGTGAAAATAAGCCACATTTTAGTGGAAAAACAGGGATTTCTGTGAAAATCAGCGATATTTTAGGGGAAAAACAGGGATTTCTATGAAAATCAGCGATATTTCAGGGGAAAAACAGGGATTTCTGTGAAAATAAGCGATATTTTAGGGGAAAAACAGGGATTTCTATGAAAATAAGCGATATTTTAGGGGAAAAACAGGGATTTCTGTGAAAATAAGCGATATTTTAGGGGAAAAACAGGGATTTCTGTGAAAATAAGCGATATTTTAGGGGAAAAACAGGGATTTCTATGAAAATCAGCGATATTTTAGGGGAAAAACAGGGATTTCTGTGAAAATAAGCGATATTTTAGGGGAAAAACAGGGATTTCTGTGAAAATAAGCGATATTTTAGGGGAAAAACAGGGATTTCTATGAAAATCAGCGATATTTTAGGGGAAAAACAGGGATTTCTGTGAAAATAAGCGATATTTTAGGGGAAAAACAGGGATTTCTGTGAAAATAAGCGATATTTTAGGGGAAAAACAGGGATTTCTATGAAAATCAGCGATATTTTAGGGGAAAAACAGGGATTTCTGTGAAAATAAGCGATATTTTAGGGGAAAAACAGGGATTTCTGTGAAAATAAGCGATATTTTAGGGGAAAAACAGGGATTTCTGTGAAAATAAGCGATATTTTAGGGGAAAGACAGGGATTTCTGTGAAAATAAGCGATATTTTAGGGGAAAAACAGGGATTTCTGTGAAAATAAGCGATATTGAAGGGGAAAAACAGGGATTTCTATGAAAATCAGCGATATTTTAGGGGAAAAACAGGGATTTCTATCAAAATGAGCGATATTTTAGGGGAAAAACAGGGATTTCTGTGAAAATAAGCGATATTTTAGGGGAAAAACAGGGATTTCTGTGAAAATAAGCGATATTTTAGGGGAAAAACAGGGATTTCTATCAAAATGAGCGATATTTTAGGGGAAAAACAGGGATTTCTGTGAAAATAAGCGATATTTTAGGGGAAAAACAGGGATTTCTGTGAAAATAAGCGATATTTTAGGGGAAAAACAGGGATTTCTATCAAAATGAGCGATATTTTAGGGGAAAAACAGGGATTTCTGTGCAAATAAGCCACATTTTAGGGGAAAAACAGGGATTTCTGTGAAAATAAGCGGTATTTTAGGGGAAAAACAGGGATTTCTGTGAAAATAAGCGATATTTTAGTGGAAAAACAGGGTTTTCTGTGAAAATAAGCGATATTTTAGGGGAAAAACAGGGATTGCTATCAAAATGAGCGATATTTAAGGGGAAAAACAGGGATTTCTAGGAAAATAAGCGATATTTTAGGGGAAAAACAGGGATTGCTATCAAAATGAGCGATATTTTAGGGGAAAAACAGGGATTTCTAGTAAAATAAGCGATATTTTAGGGGAAAAACAGGGATTTCTATGAAAATCAGCGATATTTAATGGGAAAAAGAGGGATTTCTGTGAAAATAAGCCACATTTTAATGGGAAAAACAGGGATTTCTGTGAAAATAAGCGATATTTTAGGGGAAAAACAGGGATTTCTGAGAAAATAAGCGATATTTTAGGGGAAAAACAGGGATTTCTAGGAAAATAAGCGATATTTTAGGGGAAAAACAGGGATTTCTAGGAAAATAAGCAATATTTTAGGGGAAAAACAGGGATTTCTCTGAAAATAAGCGACATTTTAGGGGAAAAACAGGGATTTCTGTGAAAATAAGTGATATTTTAGGGGAAAAACTGGGATTTCTGTGAAAATAAGCGGTATTTTAGGGGAAAAACAGGGATTTCTATCAAAATGAGCGATATTTTAGGGGAAAAACAGGGATTTCTAGGAAAATAAGCGATATTTTAGGGGAAAAACAGGGATTTCTGTGAAAATAAGCGATATTTTAGGGGAAAAACAGGGATTTCTGTGAAAATAAGCGATATTTTAGGGGAAAAACAGGGATTGCTATCAAAATGAGCGATATTTAAGGGGAAAAACAGGGATTTCTAGGAAAATAAGAGATATTTTAGGGGAAAAACAGGGATTGCTATCAAAATGAGCGATATTTTAGGGGAAAAACAGGGATTTCTAGGAAAATAAGCGATATTTAAGGGGAAAAACAGGGATTTCTATGAAAATCAGCGATATTTAATGGGAAAAACAGGGATTTCTGTGAAAATAAGCCACATTTTGGGGGAAAAACAGGGATTTCTGTGAAAATAAGCGATATTTTAGTGGAAAAACAGGGATTTCTGTGAAAATAAGCGATATTGAAGGGGAAAAACAGGGATTTCTAGGAAAATAAGCGATATTTTAGGGGAAAAACAGGGATTTCTGTGAAAATAAGCGATATTTTAGGGGAAAAACAGGGATTTCTGTGAAAATAAGCGACATTTTAGGGGAAAAACAGGGATTTCTGTGAAAATAAGTGATATTTTAGGGGAAAAACTGGGATTTCTGTGAAAATAAGCGATATTTTAGGGGAAAAACTGGGATTTCTGTGAAAATAAGCGATATTTTAGGGGAAAAACTGGGATTTCTGTGAAAATAAGCGATATTTTAGGGGAAAAACAGGGATTTCTGTGAAAATAAGCGATATTTTAGGGGAAAAACAGGGATTTCTGTGAAAATAAGCGATATTTTAGGGGAAAAACAGGGATTTCTGTGAAAATAAGCGATATTTTAGGGGAAAAACAGGGATTTCTGTGAAAATAAGCGATATTTTAGGGGAAAAACAGGGATTTCTGTGAAAATAAGCGATATTTAAGGGGAAAAACAGGGATTTCTGTGAAAATAAGCGATATTTTAGGGGAAAAACAGGGATTTCTATGAAAATCAGCGATATTTTAGGGGAAAAACAGGGATTTCTGTGAAAATAAGCGATATTTTAGGGGAAAAACAGGGATTTCTGTGAAAATAAGCGATATTTTAGGGGAAAAACAGGGATTTCTGAGAAAATAAGCGATATTTTAGGGGAAAAACAGGGATTTCTGTGAAAATAAGCGATATTGAAGGGGAAAAACAGGGATTTCTAGGAAAATAAGCGATATTTTAAGGGAAAAACAGGGATTTCTATCAAAATGAGCGATATTTTAGGGGAAAAACAGGGATTTCTGTGAAAATAAGCGATATTTTAGGGGAAAAACATGGATTTCTGTGAAAATAAGCCACATTTTAGTGGAAAAACAGGGATTTCTGTGAAAATAAGCGATATTTAAGGGGAAAAACAGGGATTTCTATGAAAATCAGCGATATTTCAGGGGAAAAACAGGGATTTCTGTGAAAATAAGCGATATTTTAGGGGAAAAACAGGGATTTCTATGAAAATAAGCGATATTTTAGGGGAAAAACAGGGATTTCTGTGAAAATAAGCGATATTTTAGGGGAAAAACAGGGATTTCTGTGAAAATAAGCGATATTTTAGGGGAAAAACAGGGATTTCTATGAAAATCAGCGATATTTTAGGGGAAAAACAGGGATTTCTGTGAAAATAAGCGATATTTTAGGGGAAAAACAGGGATTTCTGTGAAAATAAGCGATATTTTAGGGGAAAAACAGGGATTTCTATGAAAATCAGCGATATTTTAGGGGAAAAACAGGGATTTCTGTGAAAATAAGCGATATTTTAGGTTAAAAACAGGGATTTCTGTGAAAATAAGCGATATTTTAGGGGAAAGACAGGGATTTCTGTGAAAATAAGCGATATTTTAGGGGAAAAACAGGGATTTCTGTGAAAATAAGCGATATTTTAGGGGAAAAACAGGGATTTCTATGAAAATCAGCGATATTTTAGGGGAAAAACAGGGATTTCTATCAAAATGAGCGATATTTTAGGGGAAAAACAGGGATTTCTGTGAAAATAAGCGATATTTTAGGGGAAAAACAGGGATTTCTGTGAAAATAAGCGATATTTTAGGGGAAAAACAGGGATTTCTGTGAAAATAAGCGATATTTAAGGGGAAAAACAGGGATTTCTATGAAAATCAGCGATATTTCAGGGGAAAAACAGGGATTTCTGTGAAAATAAGCGATATTTTAGGGGAAAAACAGGGATTTCTATCAAAATGAGCGATATTTTAGGGGAAAAACAGGGATTTCTGTGAAAATAAGCGATATTTTAGGGGAAAAACAGGGTTTTCTGTGAAAATAAGCGATATTTTAGGGGAAAAACAGGGATTTCTGTGAAAATAAGCGATATTTTAGGGGAAAAACAGGGATTTCTGTGAAAATAAGCGATATTTTAGGGGAAAAACAGGGATTTCTGTGAAAATAAGCGATATTTTAGGGGAAAAACAGGGATTTCTGTGAAAATAAGCGATATTTTAGGGGAAAAACAGGGATTTCTGTGAAAATAAGCGATATTTTAGTGGAAAAACAGGGTTTTCTGTGAAAATAAGCGATATTGAAGGGGAAAAACAGGGATTTCTGTGAAAATAAGCGATATTTTAGGGGAAAAACAGGGATTTCTAGGAAAATAAGCGATATTTTAGGGGAAAAACAGGGATTTCAGTGAAAATAAGTGATATTTTAGGGGAAAAACAGGGATTTCTGTGAAAATAAGCGACATTTTAGGGGAAAAACAGGGATTTCTGTGAAAATAAGCGATATTTAAGGGGAAAAACAGGGATTTCTATGAAAATAAGCGATATTTTAGGGAAAAACAGGGATTTCTGAGAAAATAAGCGATATTTTAGGGGAAAAACAGGGATTTCTGTGAAAATAAGTGATATTTTAGGGGAAAAATTGGAATTCTGTGAAAATAAGCGACATTTTAGGGGAAAAACAGGGATTTCTGTGAAAATAAGCGATATTTAATGGGAAAAACAGGGATTTCTATGAAAATGAGCGATATTTTAGGGGAAAAACAGGGATTTCTGTGAAAATAAGCGATATTTTAGGGGAAAAACAGGGATTTCTGTGAAAATAAGCGATATTTTAGGGGAAAAACAGGGATTTCTGTGAAAATAAGCGATATTTTAGGGGAAAAACAGGGATTTCTAGGAAAATAAGCGATATTTTAGGGGAAAAACAGGGATTTCTGTGAAAATAAGCGATATTTTAGGTTAAAAACAGGGATTTCTGTGAAAATAAGCGATATTTTAGGGGAAAAACAGGGATTTCTATCAAAATGAGCGATATTTCAGGGGAAAAACAGGGATTTCTGTGAAAATAAGCGATATTTTAGGGGAAAAACAGGGATTTCTGTGAAAATAAGCGATATTTTAGGGGAAAAACAGGGATTTCTGTGAAAATAAGCGATATTTTAGGTTAAAAACAGGGATTTCTATGAAAATAAGCGATATTTTAGGGGAAAAACAGGGATTTCTGTGAAAATAAGCGATATTTTAGGGGAAAAACAGGGATTTCTATCAAAATGAGCGATATTTTAGGGGAAAAACAGGGATTTCTGTGAAAATAAGCGATATTTTAGGGGAAAAACAGGGATTTCTGTGAAAATAAGCGATATTTAAGGGGAAAAACAGGGATTTCTATGAAAATTAGCGATATTTCAGGGGAAAAACAGGGATTTCAAGGAAAATAAGTGATATTTCAGGGGAAAAACAGGGATTTCTATGAAAATCAGCGATATTTTAGGGGAAAAACAGGGATTTCTGTGAAAATAAGCCACATTTTAGGGGAAAAACAGGGATTTCTGTGAAAATAAGCGTTATTTTAGTGGAAAAACAGGGATTTCTATGAAAATCAGCGATATTTAAGGGGAAAAACAGGGATTTCTGTGAAAATAAGCGATATTTAAGTGGAAAAACAGGGATTTCTGTGAAAATAAGCGATATTTAAGTGGAAAAACAGGGATTTCTGTGAAAATAAGCGATATTTTAGGGGAAAAACAGGGATTTCTGTGAAAATAAGCGATATTTTAGGGGAAAAACAGGGATTTCTGTGAAAATAAGCGATATTTAAGTGGAAAAACAGAGATTGCTGAGAAAATAAGCGATATTTTAGGGGAAAAACAGGGATTTCTGTGAAAATAAGCGATATTTTAGGGGAAAAACAGGGATTTCTGTGAAAATAAGCGATATTTTAGGGGAAAAACAGGGATTTCTGTGAAAATAAGCGATATTTAAGGGGAAAAAACAGGGATTTCTATGAAAATGAGCGATATTTTAGGTTAAAAACAGGGATTTCTTTGAAAATAAGCCACATTTTAGGGGAAAAACAGGGATTTCTATGAAAATAAGTGATATTTTAGGGGAAAAACAGGGATTTCTGTGAAAATAAGCGATATTTTAGGGGAAAAACAGGGATTTCTGTGAAAATAAGAGATATTTTAGGGGAAAAACAGGGATTTCTAGGAAAATAAGAGATATTTTAGGGGAAAAACAGGGATTGCTATCAAAATGAGCGATATTTTAGGGGAAAAACAGGGATTTCTAGGAAAATAAGCGATATTTAAGGGGAAAAACAGGGATTTCTATGAAAATCAGCGATATTTAATGGGAAAAACAGGGATTTCAGTGAAAATAAGCCACATTTTAGGGGAAAAACAGGGATTTCTGTGAAAATAAGCGATATTTTAGTGGAAAAACAGGGATTTCTGTGAAAATAAGCGATATTTAATGGGAAAAACAGGGATTTCTGTAAAATTAAGCGATATTTTAGGGGAAAAACAGGGATTTCTGTGAAAATAAGCGATATTTAAGGGGAAAAAACAGGGACTTCTATGAAAATGAGCGATATTTTAGGTTAAAAACAGGGATTTCTTTGAAAATAAGCCACATTTTAGGGGAAAAACAGGGATTTCTATGAAAATAAGTGATATTTTATGGGAAAAACAGGGATTTCTGTGAAAATAAGCGATATTTTAGGGGAAAAACAGGGATTTCTGTGAAAATAAGCGATATTTTAGGGGAAAAACAGGGATTTCAGTGAAAATAAGCGATATTTTAGGGGAAAAACAGGGATTTCTGTGAAAATAAGCGACATTTTAGGGGAAAAACAGGGATTTCTGTGCAAATAAGCCACATTTTAGGGGAAAAACAGGGATTTCTGTGAAAATAAGCGGTATTTTAGGGGAAAAACAGAGATTTCTATCAAAATGAGCGATATTTTAGGGGAAAAACAGGGATTTCATGGAAAATAAGCGATATTTTAGGGGAAAAACAGGGATTTCTGTGAAAATAAGCGATATTTTAGGGGAAAAACAGGGATTGCTATCAAAATGAGCGATATTTAAGGGGAAAAACAGGGATTTCTAGGAAAATAAGCGATATTTTAGGGGAAAAACAGGGATTGCTATCAAAATGAGCGATATTTTAGGGGAAAAACAGGGATTTCTAGGAAAATAAGCGATATTTAAGGGGAAAAACAGGGATTTCTATGAAAATCAGCGATATTTAATGGGAAAAACAGGGATTTCTGTGAAAATAAGCCACATTTTGGGGGAAAAACAGGGATTTCTGTGAAAATAAGCGATATTTTAGTGGAAAAACAGGGATTTCTGTGAAAATAAGCGATATTGAAGGGGAAAAACAGGGATTTCTAGGAAAATAAGCGATATTTTAGGGGAAAAACAGGGATTTCTGTGAAAATAAGCGATATTTTAGGGGAAAAACAGGGATTTCTGTGAAAATAAGCGACATTTTAGGGGAAAAACAGGGATTTCTGTGAAAATAAGCGATATTTTAGGGGAAAAACTGGGATTTCTGTGAAAATAAGCGATATTTTAGGGGAAAAACTGGGATTTCTGTGAAAATAAGCGATATTTTAGGGGAAAAACAGGGATTTCTGTGAAAATAAGCGATATTTTAGGGGAAAAACAGGGATTTCTGTGAAAATAAGCGATATTTTAGGGGAAAAACAGGGATTTCTGTTAAAATAAGCGATATTTCAGGGGAAAAACAGGGATTTCTAGGAAAATAAGCGATATTTCAGGGGAAAAACAGGGATTTCTGTGAAAATAAGCGATATTTTAGGGGAAAAACAGGGATTTCTAGGAAAATAAGCGATATTTTAGGGGAAAAACAGGGATTTCTGTGAAAATAAGCGATATTTTAGGGGAAAAACAGGGATTTCTGTGAAAATCAGCGATATTTTAGGGGAAAAACAGGGATTTCTGTGAAAATCAGCGATATTTTAGGGGAAAAACAGGGATTTCTGTGAAAATAAGCGATATTTAAGGGGAAAAACAGGGATTTCAGTGAAAATAAGCGATATTTTAGGGGAAAAACAGGGATTTCTGTGAAAATAAGCGATATTTTAGGGGAAAAACAGGGATTTCTGAGAAAATAAGCGATATTTTAGGGGAAAAACAGGGATTTCTGTGAAAATAAGCGATATTTTAGGGGAAAAACAGGGATTTCTGTGAAAATAAGCGATATTTTAAGGGAAAAACAGGGATTTCTGTGAAAATAAGCGATATTTTAGGGGAGAAACAGGGATTTCTATGAAAATCAGCGATATTTCAGGGGAAAAACAGGGATTTCTGTGAAAATAAGCGATATTTTAGGGGAAAAACAGGGATTTCTATCAAAATGAGCGATATTTTAGGGGAAAAACAGGGATTTCTGTGAAAATGAGCGATATTTTAGGGGAAAAACAGGGTTTTCTGTGAAAATAAGCGATATTTTAGGGGAAAAACAGGGATTTCTGTGAAAATAAGCGATATTTTAGGGGAAAAACAGGGATTTCTGTGAAAATAAGCGATATTTTAGGGGAAAAACAGGGATTTCTGTGAAAATAAGCGATATTTTAGGGGAAAAACAGGGATTTCTGTGAAAATAAGCGATATTTTAGTGGAAAAACAGGGTTTTCTGTGAAAATAAGCGATATTTTAGGGGAAAAACAGGGATTTCTGTGAAAATAAGCGATATTTTAGGGGAAAAACAGGGATTTCTAGGAAAATAAGCGATATTTTAGGGGAAAAACAGGGATTTCAGTGAAAATAAGTGATATTTTAGGGGAACAACAGGGATTTCTGTGAAAATAAGCGATATTTTAGGGGAAAAACAGGGATTTCTGTGAAAATAAGCGATATTTAAGGGGAAAAACAGGGATTTCTATGAAAATAAGCGATATTTTAGGGAAAAACAGGGATTTCTGAGAAAATAAGCGATATTTTAGGGGAAAAACAGGGATTTCTGTGAAAATAAGTGATATTTTAGGGAAAAATTGGGATTTCTGTGAAAATAAGCGACATTTTAGGGGAAAAACAGGGATTTCTGTGAAAATAAGCGATATTTAATGGGAAAAACAGGGATTTCTATGAAAATGAGCGATATTTTAGGGGAAAAACAGGGATTTCTGTGAAAATAAGCGATATTTTAGGGGAAAAACAGGGATTTCTGTGAAAATAAGCGATATTTTAGGGGAAAAACAGGGATTTCTGTGAAAATAAGCGATATTTTAGGGGAAAAACAGGGATTTCTAGGAAAATAAGCGATATTTTAGGGGAAAAACAGGGATTTCTGTGAAAATAAGCGATATTTTAGGTTAAAAACAGGGATTTCTGTGAAAATAAGCGATATTTTAGGGGAAAAACAGGGATTTCTATCAAAATGAGCGATATTTCAGGGGAAAAACAGGGATTTCTGTGAAAATAAGCGATATTTTAGGGGAAAAACAGGGATTTCTGTGAAAATAAGCGATATTTTAGGGGAAAAACAGGGATTTCTGTGAAAATAAGCGATATTTTAGGTTAAAAACAGGGATTTCTATGAAAATAAGCGATATTTTAGGGGAAAAACAGGGATTTCTGTGAAAATAAGCGATATTTTAGGGGAAAAACAGGGATTTCTATCAAAATGAGCGATATTTTAGGGGAAAAACAGGGATTTCTGTGAAAATAAGCGATATTTTAGGGGAAAAACAGGGATTTCTGTGAAAATAAGCGATATTTTAGGGGAAAAACAGGGATTTCTGTGAAAATAAGCGATATTTAAGGGGAAAAACAGGGATTTCTATGAAAATTAGCGATATTTCAGGGGAAAAACAGGGATTTCAAGGAAAATAAGTGATATTTCAGGGGAAAAACAGGGATTTCTATGAAAATCAGCGATATTTTAGGGGAAAAACAGGGATTTCTGTGAAAATAAAACACATTTTAGGGGAAAAACAGGGATTTCTGTGAAAATAAGCGATATTTTAGTGGAAAAACAGGGATTTCTATGAAAATCAGCGATATTTAAGGGGAAAAACAGGGATTTCTGTGAAAATAAGCGATATTTAAGTGGAAAAACAGGGATTTCTGTGAAAATAAGCGATATTTTAGGGGAAAAACAGGGATTTCTGTGAAAATAAGCGATATTTTAGGGGAAAAACAGGGATTTCTGTGAAAATAAGCGATATTTTAGGGGAAAAACAGGGATTTCTGTGAAAATAAGCGATATTTAAGTGGAAAAACAGAGATTGCTGAGAAAATAAGCGATATTTTAGGGGAAAAACAGGGATTTCTGTGAAAATAAGCGATATTTTAGGGGAAAAACAGGGATTTCTGTGAAAATAAGCGATATTTTAGGGGAAAAACAGGGATTTCTGTGAAAATAAGCGATATTTAAGGGGAAAAAACAGGGATTTCTATGAAAATGAGCGATATTTTAGGTTAAAAACAGGGATTTCTTTGAAAATAAGCCACATTTTAGGGGAAAAACAGGGATTTCTATGAAAATAAGTGATATTTTAGGGGAAAAACAGGGATTTCTGTGAAAATAAGCGATATTTTAGGGGAAAAACAGGGATTTCTGTGAAAATAAGAGATATTTTAGGGGAAAAACAGGGATTTCTAGGAAAATAAGAGATATTTTAGGGGAAAAACAGGGATTGCTATCAAAATGAGCGATATTTTAGGGGAAAAACAGGGATTTCTAAGAAAATAAGCGATATTTAAGGGGAAAAACAGGGATTTCTATGAAAATCAGCGATATTTAATGGGAAAAACAGGGATTTCTGTGAAAATAAGCCACATTTTAGGGGAAAAACAGGGATTTCTGTGAAAATAAGCGATATTTTAGGTTAAAAACAGGGATTTCTAGGAAAATAAGCGATATTTAATGGGAAAAACAGGGATTTCTGTAAAATTAAGCGATATTTTAGGGGAAAAACAGGGATTTCTGTGAAAATAAGCGATATTTAAGGGGAAAAAACAGGGACTTCTATGAAAATGAGCGATATTTTAGGTTAAAAACAGGGATTTCTTTGAAAATAAGCCACATTTTAGGGGAAAAACAGGGATTTCTATGAAAATAAGTGATATTTTATGGGAAAAACAGGGATTTCTGTGAAAATAAGCGATATTTTAGGGGAAAAACAGGGATTTCTGTGAAAATAAGAGATATTTTAGGGGAAAAACAGGGATTTCTATGAAAATAAGCGATATTTTAGGGGAAAAACAGGGATTTCTGTGAAAATAAGCGATATTTTAGGGGAAAAACAGGGATTTCTATGAAAATCAGCGATATTTTAGGGGAAAAACAGGGATTTCTGTGAAAATAAGCGATATTTTAGGGGAAAAACAGGGATTTCTGTGAAAATAAGCGATATTTTAGGGGAAAAACAGGGATTTCTGTGAAAATAAGCGATATTTTAGGGGAAAAACAGGGATTTCTGTGAAAATAAGCGATATTTTAGGGGAAAAACAGGGTTTTCTGTGAAAATAAGCGATATTTTAGGGGAAAAAAAAGGGATTTCTGTGAAAATAAGCGATATTGAAGGGGAAAAACAGGGATTTCTGTGAAAATAAGCGATATTTCAGGGGAAAAACAGGGATTTCTGTGAAAATAAGCGATATTTTAGGGGAAAAACAGGGATTTCTAGGAAAATAAGCGATATTTTAGGGGAAAAACAGGGATTGCTATCAAAATGAGCGATATTTTAGGGGAAAAACAGGGATTTCTAGGAAAATAAGCGATATTTAAGGGGAAAAACAGGGATTTCTATGAAAATCAGCGATATTTAATGGGAAAAACAGGGATTTCTGTGAAAATAAGCCACATTTTGGGGGAAAAACAGGGATTTCTGTGAAAATAAGCCACATTTTAGTGGAAAAACAGGGATTTCTGTGAAAATAAGCGATATTGAAGGGGAAAAACAGGGATTTCTAGGAAAATAAGCGATATTTTAGGGGAAAAACAGGGATTTCTGTGAAAATAAGCGATATTTTAGGGGAAAAACAGGGATTTCTGTGAAAATAAGCGACATTTTAGGGGAAAAACAGGGATTTCTGTGAAAATAAGCGATATTTTAGGGGAAAAACTGGGATTTCTGTGAAAATAAGCGATATTTTAGGGGAAAAACTGGGATTTCTGTGAAAATAAGCGATATTTTAGGGGAAAAACAGGGATTTCTGTGAAAATAAGCGATATTTTAGGGGAAAAACAGGGATTTCTAGGAAAATAAGCGATATTTTAGGGGAAAAACAGGGATTTCTGTGAAAATAAGCGATATTTTAGGGGAAAAACAGGGATTTCTGTGAAAATAAGCGATATTTTAGGGGAAAAACAGGGATTTCTATGAAAATCAGCGATATTTTAGGGGAAAAACAGGGATTTCTGTGAAAATAAGCGATATTTTAGGTTAAAAACAGGGATTTCTATGAAAATAAGCGATATTTTAGGGGAAAAACAGGGATTTCTGTGAAAATAAGCGATATTTTAGGGGAAAAACAGGGATTTCTGAGAAAATAAGCGATATTTTAGGGGAAAAACAGGGATTTCTGTGAAAATAAGCGATATTGAAGGGGAAAAACAGGGATTTCTGTGAAAATAAGCGATATTTTAGGGGAAAAACAGGGATTTCTGTGAAAATAAGCGATATTTTAGGGGAAAAACAGGGATTTCTGTGAAAATAAGCGATATTTTAGGGGAAAAACAGGGATTTCTGTGAAAATAAGCCACATTTTAGGGGAAAAACAGGGATTTCTGTGAAAATAAGCGATATTTAAGGGGAAAAACAGGGATTTCTATGAAAATCAGCGATATTTCAGGGGAAAAACAGGGATTTCTGTGAAAATAAGCGATATTTTAGGGGAAAAACAGGGATTTCTATGAAAATGAGCGATATTTAATGGGAAAAACAGGGATTTCTGTGAAAATAAGCGATATTTTAGGGGAAAAACAGGGTTTTCTGTGAAAATAAGCGATATTTTAGGGGAAAAACAGGGATTTCTGTGAAAATAAGCGATATTTTAGGGGAAAAACAGGGATTTCTGTGAAAATAAGCGATATTTTAGGGGAAAAACAGGGATTTCTAGGAAAATAAGCGATATTTTAGGGGAAAAACAGGGATTTCTGTGAAAATAAGCGATATTTTAGGGGAAAAACAGGGATTTCTGTGAAAATAAGCGATATTTTAGGGGAAAAACAGGGATTTCAGTGAAAATAAGCGATATTTTAGGGGAAAAACAGGGATTTCTGTGAAAATAAGCGATATTTTAGGGGAAAAACAGGGATTTCTGTGAAAATAAGCGATATTTTAGGGGAAAAACAGGGATTTCTGTGAAAATAAGCGATATTTTAGGGGAAAAACAGGGATTTCTATCAAAATGAGCGATATTTAAGGGGAAAAACAGGGATTTCTAGGAAAATAAGCGATATTTTAGGGGAAAAACAGGGATTTCTTTGAAAATAAGCTATATTTTAGGGGAAAAACAGGGATTTCTATGAAAATAAGCGATATTTCAGGGGAAAAACAGGGATTTCTGTGAAAATAAGCGATATTTTAGGGGAAAAACAGGGATTTCTGTGAAAATAAGAGATATTTTAGGGGAAAAACAGGGATTTCTGTGAAAATAAGCGATATTTTGGGGGAAAAACAGAGATTTCTATGAAAATAAGCGATATTTTTTGTTTAAAACTGGGATTTCTGTGAAAATAAGCGATATTTAATGGGAAAAACAGGGATTTCTGTGAAAATAAGCGATATTTTAGGGGAAAAACAGGGATTTCTATGAAAATAAGCGATATTTTAGGGGAAAAACAGGGATTTCTGTGAAAATAAGCGATATTTTAGGGGAAAAACAGGGATTTCTGTGAAAATAAGCGATATTTTAGGGGAAAAACAGGGATTTCTATCAAAATGAGCGATATTTTAGGGGAAAAACAGGGATTTCTAGGAAAATGAGCGATATTTTAGGGGAAAAACAGGGATTTCTGTGAAAATAAGCGATATTTTAGGGGAAAAACAGGGATTTCTGTGAAAATAAGCGATATTGAAGGGGAAAAACAGGGATTTCTGTGAAAATAAGCGATATTTATATGGAAAAACAGGGATTTCTGTGAAAATAAGCCACATTTTAGGGGAAAAACAGGGATTTCTAGGAAAATAAGAGATATTTTATGGGAAAAACAGGGATTTCTGTGAAAATAAGCGATATTTTAGGTTAAAAACAGGGATTTCTATGAAAATAAGCGATATTTAAGTGGAAATACAGGGATTTCTGTGAAAATAAGCGATATTTAAGTGGAAAAACAGGGATTGCTGAGAAAATAAGCGATATTTTAGGGGAAAAACAGGGATTTCTGTGAAAATAAGCGATATTTTAGGGGAAAAACAGGGATTTCTGTGAAAATAAGCGATATTTTAGGGGAAAAACAGGGATTTCTATGAAAATGATCGATATTTAAGTGGAAAAACAGGGATTTCTGTGAAAATAAGCGATATTTTAGGGGAAAAACAGGGATTTCTGTGAAAATAAGCGATATTTAAGGGGAAAAAACAGGGATTTCTATGAAAATGAGCGATATTTTAGGGGAAAAACGGATTTCTTTGAAAATAAGCCACATTTTAGGGGAAAAACAGGGATTTCTGTGAAAATAAGCGATATTTTAGGGGAAAAACAGGGATTTCTGTGAAAATAAGCGATATTTTAGGGGAAAAACAGGGATTTCTGTGAAAATAAGAGATATTTTAGGGGAAAAACAGGGATTTCTAGGAAAATAAGTGATATTTTAGGGGAAAAACAGGGATTGCTATCAAAATGAGCGATATTTTAGGGGAAAAACAGGGATTTCTAGGAAAATAAGCGATATTTAAGGGGAAAAACAGGGATTTCTATGAAAATGAGCGATATTTAATGGGAAAAACAGGGATTTCTGAGAAAATAAGCCACATTTTAGGGGAAAAACAGGGATTTCTGTGAAAATAAGCGATATTTTAGTGGAAAAACAGGGATTTCTGTGAAAATAAGCGATATTTTAGGGGAAAAACAGGGATTTCTGTGAAAATAAGCGATATTTAATGGGAAAAACAGGGATTTCTGTGAAAATAAGCGATATTTTAGGGGAAAAACAGGGATTTCTGTGAAAATAAGCGATATTTTAGGGGAAAAACAGGGATTTCTGTGAAAATAAGCGATATTTTAGGGGAAAAAATTGGGATTTCTGTGAAAATAAGTGATATTTTAGGGGAAAAACTGGGATTTCTGTGAAAATAAGCGATATTTTAGGGGAAAAACAGGGATTTCTGTGAAAATAAGCGATATTTTAGGGGAAAAACAGAGATTTCTATGAAAATAAGCGATATTTTAGGGGAAAAACAGGGATTTCTGTGAAAATAAGCCACATTTTAGGGGAAAAACAGGGATTTCTGTGAAAATAAGCGATATTTTAGGGGAAAAACAGGGATTTCTATGAAAATCAGCGATATTTTAGGGGAAAAACAGGGATTTCTGTGAAAATAAGCGATATTTTAGGGGAAAAACAGGGATTTCAGTGAAAATAAGCGATATTTCAGGGGAAAAACAGGGATTTCTGAGAAAATAAGCGATATTTTAGGGGAAAAACAGGGATTTCTGTGAAAATAAGTGATATTTTAGGGGAAAAACAGGGATTTCTATGAAAATAAGCGGTATTTTAGGGGAAAAACAGGGATTTCTATCAAAATGAGCGATATTTTAGGGGAAAAACAGGGATTTCTGTGAAAATAAGCGATATTTCGGCGGAAAAACAGGGATTTCTGTGAAAATAAGCGATATTTTAGGGGAAAAACAGGGATTTCTGTGAAAATGAGCGATATTTTAGGGGAAAAGCAGGGATTTCTGTGAAAATGAGCGATATTTTAGGGGAAAAACAGGGATTTCTGTGAAAATGAGCGATATTTTAGGGGAAAAGCAGGGATTTCTGTGAAAATGAGCGATATTTTAGGGGAAAAGCAGGGATTTCTGTGAAAATGAGCGATATTTTAGGGGAAAAGCAGGGATTTCTGTGAAAATGAGCGATATTTTAGGGGAAAAGCAGGGATTTCTGTGAAAATGAGCGATATTTTAGGGGAAAAGCAGGGATTTCTGTGAAAATGAGCGATATTTTAGGGGAAAAACAGGGATTTCTGTGAAAATGAGCGATATTTTAGGGGAAAAACAGGGATTTCTAGGAAAATAAGCGATATTTAAGGGGAAAAACAGGGATTTCTATGAAAATAAGCGATATTTAAGGGGAAAAACAGGGATTTCTAGGAAAATAAGCGATATTTTAGGGGAAAAACAGGGATTTCTTTGAAAATAAGCTATATTTTAGGGGAAAAACAGGGATTTCTATGAAAATAAGCGATATTTTGGGGGAAAAACAGGGATTTCTAGGAAAATGAGCGATATTTTAGGGGAAAAACAGGGATTTCTGTGAAAATAAGCGATATTTTAGGGGAAAAACAGGGATTTCTGTGAAAATAAGCCACATTTTAGGGGAAAAACAGGGATTTCTGTGAAAATAAGCGATATTTTTTGTTAAAAACAGGGATTTCTGTGAAAATAAGCGATATTTAATGGGAAAAACAGGGATTTCTTTGAAAATAAGTGATATTTTAGGGGAAAAACAGGGATTTCTGTGAAAATAAGCGATATTTTAGGGGAAAAACAGGGATTTCTGTGAAAATAAGCGATATTTTATTGGAAAAACAGGGATTTCAAGGAAAATAAGCGATATTTAAGGGGAAAAACAGGGATTTCCGTGAAAATAAGCGATATTTTAGGGGAAAAACAGGGATTTCTGTGAAAATCAGCGATATTTCAGGGGAAAAACAGGGATTTCTAGGAAAATAAGCGATATTTTAGGGGAAAAACAGGGATTTCTGTGAAAATAAGCGATATTTTAGGGGAAAAACAGGGATTTCTGTGAAAATAAGCGATATTTTAGGGGAAAAACAGGGATTTCTGTGAAAATAAGCGATATTTTAGTGGAAAAACAGGGATTTCTATCAAAATGAGCGATATTTTAGGGGAAAAACAGGGATTTCTGTGAAAATAAGCGATATTTAAGTGGAAAAACAGGGATTGCTGAGAAAATAAGCGATATTTTAGGGGAAAAACAGGGATTTCTGTGAAAATAAGCGATATTTTAGGGGCAAAACAGGGATTTCTGTGAAAATAAGCGATATTTAATGGGAAAAACAGGGATTTCTGTGAAAATAAGCGATATTTTAGGGGAAAAAAAAGGGATTTCTGTGAAAATAAGCGATATTTTAGGGGAAAAACAGGGATTTCTGTGAAAATAAGCGATATTTTAGGGGAAAAACAGGGATTTCTGTGAAAATAAGCGATATTTTAGGGGAAAAACAGGGATTTCTAGGAAAATAAGCGATATTTTAGGGGAAAAACAGGGATTTCTGTGAAAATAAGCGATATTTTAGGGGAAAAACAGGGATTTCTGTGAAAATAAGCGATATTTTAGGGGAAAAACAGGGATTTCTGTGAAAATAAGCGATATTTTAGGGGAAAAACAGGGATTTCTGTGAAAATAAGCGATATTTTAGGGGAAAAACAGGGATTTCTAGGAAAATAAGCGATATTTAAGGGGAAAAACAGGGATTTCTAGGAAAATAAGCGATATTTTAGGGGAAAAACAGGGATTTCTTTGAAAATAAGCTATATTTTAGGGGGAAAACAGGGATTTCTGTGAAAATAAGCGATATTTTGGGGGAAAAACAGGGATTTCTGTGAAAATCAGCGATATTTTAGGGGAAAAACAGGGATTTCTGTGAAAATCAGCGATATTTTAGGGGAAAAACAGGGATTTCTGTGAAAATAAGCGATATTTTAGGGGCAAAACAGGGATTTCTGTGAAAATAAGCGATATTTTAGGGGAAAAACAGGGATTTCTGTGAAAATAAGCGATATTTAATGGGAAAAACAGGGTTTTCTGTGAAAATAAGCGATATTTTAGGGGAAAAAAAAGGGATTTCTGTGAAAATAAGCGATATTTTGGGGGAAAAACAGAGATTTCTGTAAAAATAAGCGATATTTTTTGTTAAAAACAGGGATTTCTGTGAAAATAAGCGATATTTTAGGGGAAAAACAGGGTTTTCTGTGAAAATAAGCGATATTTTAGGGGAAAAACAGGGATTTCTGTGAAAATAAGCGATATTTTAGGGGAAAAACAGGGATTTCTGTGAAAATAAGCGATATTTTAGGGGAAAAACAGGGATTTCTGTGAAAATAAGCGATATTTTAGGGGAAAAACAGGGATTTCTGTGAAAATAAGCGATATTTAAGGGGAAAAACAGGGATTTCTAGGAAAATAAGCGATATTTTAGGGGAAAAACAGGGATTTCTTTGAAAATAAGCGATATTTCAGGGGGAAAACAGGGATTTCTATGAAAATAAGCGATATTTTGGGGGAAAAACAGGGATTTCTGTGAAAATAAGCGATATTTTAGGGGAAAAACAGGGATTTCTGTGAAAATAAGAGATATTTTAGGGGAAAAACAGGGATTTCTGTGAAAATAAGCGATATTTTGGGGGAAAAACAGAGATTTCTGTAAAAATAAGCGATATTTTTTGTTAAAAACAGGGATTTCTGTGAAAATAAGCGATATTTAATGGGAAAAACAGGGATTTCTGTGAAAATAAGTGATATTTTAGGGGAAAAACAGGGATTTCTATGAAAATAAGCGATATTTTAGGGGAAAAACAGGGATTTCTGTGAAAATAAGCGATATTTTATTGGAAAAACAGGGATTTCTGTGAAAATAAGCGATATTTTAGGGGAAAAACAGGGATTTCTGTGAAAATAAGCGATATTTTAGGGGAAAAACAGGGATTTCTGTGAAAATCAGCGATATTTCAGGGGAAAAACAGGGATTTCTGTGAAAATAAGCGACATTTTAGGGGAAAAACAGGGATTTCTGTGAAAATAAGCGATATTTTATGGAAAAAACAGGGATTTCTATGAAAATGAGCGATATTTGGGGGGAAAAACAGGGATTTCTTTGAAAATAAGCCACATTTTAGGGGAAAAAAAGGGATTTCTATGAAAATAAGCGATATTTAGAGGAAAAACAGGGATTTCTGTGAAAATAAGCGATATTTTAGGGGAAAAACAGGGATTTCTATGAAAATAAGTGATATTTTAGGGGAAAAACAGGGATTTCTAGGAAAATAAGCGATATTTTAGGGGAAAAACAGGGATTTCTGTGAAAATGAGCGATATTTTAGGGGAAAAACAGGGATTTCTGTGAAAATCAGCGATATTTTAGGGGAAAAACAGGGATTTCTGTGAAAATGAGCGATATTTTAGGGGAAAAGCAGGGATTTCTGTGAAAATGAGCGATATTTTAGGGGAAAAGCAGGGATTTCTGTGAAAATGAGCGATATTTTAGGGGAAAAGCAGGGATTTCTGTGAAAATAAGCGATATTTTAGGGGAAAAACAGGGATTTCTGTGAAAATAAGCGATATTTTTTGTTAAAAACAGGGATTTCTGTGAAAATAAGCGATATTTAATGGGAAAAACAGGGATTTCTGTGAAAATAAGTGATATTTTAGGGGAAAAACAGGGATTTCTATGAAAATAAGTGATATTTTAGGGGAAAAACAGGGATTTCTAGGAAAATAAGAGATATTTTATGGGAAAAACAGGGATTTCTGTGAAAATAAGCGATATTTTAGGTTAAAAACAGGGATTTCTATGAAAATAAGCGATATTTAAGTGGAAATACAGGGATTTCTGTGAAAATAAGCGATATTTAAGTGGAAAAACAGGGATTGCTGAGAAAATAAGCGATATTTTAGGGGAAAAACAGGGATTTCTGTGAAAATAAGCGATATTTTAGGGGAAAAACAGGGATTTCTGTGAAAATAAGCGATATTTTAGGGGAAAAACAGGGATTTCTATGAAAATGATCGATATTTAAGTGGAAAAACAGGGATTTCTGTGAAAATAAGCGATATTTTAGGGGAAAAACAGGGATTTCTGTGAAAATAAGCGATATTTAAGGGGAAAAAACAGGGATTTCTATGAAAATGAGCGATATTTTAGGGGAAAAACGGATTTCTTTGAAAATAAGCCACATTTTAGGGGAAAAACAGGGATTTCTGTGAAAATAAGCGATATTTTAGGGGAAAAACAGGGATTTCTGTGAAAATAAGCGATATTTTAGGGGAAAAACAGGGATTTCTGTGAAAATAAGAGATATTTTAGGGGAAAAACAGGGATTTCTAGGAAAATAAGTGATATTTTAGGGGAAAAACAGGGATTGCTATCAAAATGAGCGATATTTTAGGGGAAAAACAGGGATTTCTAGGAAAATAAGCGATATTTAAGGGGAAAAACAGGGATTTCTATGAAAATGAGCGATATTTAATGGGAAAAACAGGGATTTCTGAGAAAATAAGCCACATTTTAGGGGAAAAACAGGGATTTCTGTGAAAATAAGCGATATTTTAGTGGAAAAACAGGGATTTCTGTGAAAATAAGCGATATTTTAGGGGAAAAACAGGGATTTCTGTGAAAATAAGCGATATTTAATGGGAAAAACAGGGATTTCTGTGAAAATAAGCGATATTTTAGGGGAAAAACAGGGATTTCTGTGAAAATAAGCGATATTTTAGGGGAAAAACAGGGATTTCTGTGAAAATAAGCGATATTTTAGGGGAAAAAATTGGGATTTCTGTGAAAATAAGTGATATTTTAGGGGAAAAACTGGGATTTCTGTGAAAATAAGCGATATTTTAGGGGAAAAACAGGGATTTCTGTGAAAATAAGCGATATTTTAGGGGAAAAACAGAGATTTCTATGAAAATAAGCGATATTTTAGGGGAAAAACAGGGATTTCTGTGAAAATAAGCCACATTTTAGGGGAAAAACAGGGATTTCTGTGAAAATAAGCGATATTTTAGGGGAAAAACAGGGATTTCTATGAAAATCAGCGATATTTTAGGGGAAAAACAGGGATTTCTGTGAAAATAAGCGATATTTTAGGGGAAAAACAGGGATTTCAGTGAAAATAAGCGATATTTCAGGGGAAAAACAGGGATTTCTGAGAAAATAAGCGATATTTTAGGGGAAAAACAGGGATTTCTGTGAAAATAAGTGATATTTTAGGGGAAAAACAGGGATTTCTATGAAAATAAGCGGTATTTTAGGGGAAAAACAGGGATTTCTATCAAAATGAGCGATATTTTAGGGGAAAAACAGGGATTTCTGTGAAAATAAGCGATATTTCGGCGGAAAAACAGGGATTTCTGTGAAAATAAGCGATATTTTAGGGGAAAAACAGGGATTTCTGTGAAAATGAGCGATATTTTAGGGGAAAAGCAGGGATTTCTGTGAAAATGAGCGATATTTTAGGGGAAAAACAGGGATTTCTGTGAAAATGAGCGATATTTTAGGGGAAAAGCAGGGATTTCTGTGAAAATGAGCGATATTTTAGGGGAAAAGCAGGGATTTCTGTGAAAATGAGCGATATTTTAGGGGAAAAGCAGGGATTTCTGTGAAAATGAGCGATATTTTAGGGGAAAAGCAGGGATTTCTGTGAAAATGAGCGATATTTTAGGGGAAAAGCAGGGATTTCTGTGAAAATGAGCGATATTTTAGGGGAAAAACAGGGATTTCTGTGAAAATGAGCGATATTTTAGGGGAAAAACAGGGATTTCTAGGAAAATAAGCGATATTTAAGGGGAAAAACAGGGATTTCTATGAAAATAAGCGATATTTAAGGGGAAAAACAGGGATTTCTAGGAAAATAAGCGATATTTTAGGGGAAAAACAGGGATTTCTTTGAAAATAAGCTATATTTTAGGGGAAAAACAGGGATTTCTATGAAAATAAGCGATATTTTGGGGGAAAAACAGGGATTTCTAGGAAAATGAGCGATATTTTAGGGGAAAAACAGGGATTTCTGTGAAAATAAGCGATATTTTAGGGGAAAAACAGGGATTTCTGTGAAAATAAGCCACATTTTAGGGGAAAAACAGGGATTTCTGTGAAAATAAGCGATATTTTTTGTTAAAAACAGGGATTTCTGTGAAAATAAGCGATATTTAATGGGAAAAACAGGGATTTCTTTGAAAATAAGTGATATTTTAGGGGAAAAACAGGGATTTCTGTGAAAATAAGCGATATTTTAGGGGAAAAACAGGGATTTCTGTGAAAATAAGCGATATTTTATTGGAAAAACAGGGATTTCAAGGAAAATAAGCGATATTTAAGGGGAAAAACAGGGATTTCCGTGAAAATAAGCGATATTTTAGGGGAAAAACAGGGATTTCTGTGAAAATCAGCGATATTTCAGGGGAAAAACAGGGATTTCTAGGAAAATAAGCGATATTTTAGGGGAAAAACAGGGATTTCTGTGAAAATAAGCGATATTTTAGGGGAAAAACAGGGATTTCTGTGAAAATAAGCGATATTTTAGGGGAAAAACAGGGATTTCTGTGAAAATAAGCGATATTTTAGTGGAAAAACAGGGATTTCTATCAAAATGAGCGATATTTTAGGGGAAAAACAGGGATTTCTGTGAAAATAAGCGATATTTAAGTGGAAAAACAGGGATTGCTGAGAAAATAAGCGATATTTTAGGGGAAAAACAGGGATTTCTGTGAAAATAAGCGATATTTTAGGGGCAAAACAGGGATTTCTGTGAAAATAAGCGATATTTAATGGGAAAAACAGGGATTTCTGTGAAAATAAGCGATATTTTAGGGGAAAAAAAAGGGATTTCTGTGAAAATAAGCGATATTGAAGGGGAAAAACAGGGATTTCTGTGAAAATAAGCGATATTTTAGGGGAAAAACAGGGATTTCTGTGAAAATAAGCGATATTTTAGGGGAAAAACAGGGATTTCTAGGAAAATAAGCGATATTTTAGGGGAAAAACAGGGATTTCTGTGAAAATAAGCGATATTTTAGGGGAAAAACAGGGATTTCTGTGAAAATAAGCGATATTTTAGGGGAAAAACAGGGATTTCTGTGAAAATAAGCGATATTTTAGGGGAAAAACAGGGATTTCTGTGAAAATAAGCGATATTTTAGGGGAAAAACAGGGATTTCTAGGAAAATAAGCGATATTTAAGGGGAAAAACAGGGATTTCTAGGAAAATAAGCGATATTTTAGGGGAAAAACAGGGATTTCTTTGAAAATAAGCTATATTTTAGGGGGAAAACAGGGATTTCTGTGAAAATAAGCGATATTTTGGGGGAAAAACAGGGATTTCTGTGAAAATCAGCGATATTTTAGGGGAAAAACAGGGATTTCTGTGAAAATCAGCGATATTTTAGGGGAAAAACAGGGATTTCTGTGAAAATAAGCGATATTTTAGGGGCAAAACAGGGATTTCTGTGAAAATAAGCGATATTTTAGGGGAAAAACAGGGATTTCTGTGAAAATAAGCGATATTTAATGGGAAAAACAGGGTTTTCTGTGAAAATAAGCGATATTTTAGGGGAAAAAAAAGGGATTTCTGTGAAAATAAGCGATATTTTGGGGGAAAAACAGAGATTTCTGTAAAAATAAGCGATATTTTTTGTTAAAAACAGGGATTTCTGTGAAAATAAGCGATATTTTAGGGGAAAAACAGGGTTTTCTGTGAAAATAAGCGATATTTTAGGGGAAAAACAGGGATTTCTGTGAAAATAAGCGATATTTTAGGGGAAAAACAGGGATTTCTGTGAAAATAAGCGATATTTTAGGGGAAAAACAGGGATTTCTGTGAAAATAAGCGATATTTTAGGGGAAAAACAGGGATTTCTGTGAAAATAAGCGATATTTAAGGGGAAAAACAGGGATTTCTAGGAAAATAAGCGATATTTTAGGGGAAAAACAGGGATTTCTTTGAAAATAAGCGATATTTCAGGGGGAAAACAGGGATTTCTATGAAAATAAGCGATATTTTGGGGGAAAAACAGGGATTTCTGTGAAAATAAGCGATATTTTAGGGGAAAAACAGGGATTTCTGTGAAAATAAGAGATATTTTAGGGGAAAAACAGGGATTTCTGTGAAAATAAGCGATATTTTGGGGGAAAAACAGAGATTTCTGTAAAAATAAGCGATATTTTTTGTTAAAAACAGGGATTTCTGTGAAAATAAGCGATATTTAATGGGAAAAACAGGGATTTCTGTGAAAATAAGTGATATTTTAGGGGAAAAACAGGGATTTCTATGAAAATAAGCGATATTTTAGGGGAAAAACAGGGATTTCTGTGAAAATAAGCGATATTTTATTGGAAAAACAGGGATTTCTGTGAAAATAAGCGATATTTTAGGGGAAAAACAGGGATTTCTGTGAAAATAAGCGATATTTTAGGGGAAAAACAGGGATTTCTGTGAAAATCAGCGATATTTCAGGGGAAAAACAGGGATTTCTGTGAAAATAAGCGACATTTTAGGGGAAAAACAGGGATTTCTGTGAAAATAAGCGATATTTTATGGAAAAAACAGGGATTTCTATGAAAATGAGCGATATTTGGGGGGAAAAACAGGGATTTCTTTGAAAATAAGCCACATTTTAGGGGAAAAAAAGGGATTTCTATGAAAATAAGCGATATTTAGAGGAAAAACAGGGATTTCTGTGAAAATAAGCGATATTTTAGGGGAAAAACAGGGATTTCTATGAAAATAAGTGATATTTTAGGGGAAAAACAGGGATTTCTAGGAAAATAAGCGATATTTTAGGGGAAAAACAGGGATTTCTGTGAAAATGAGCGATATTTTAGGGGAAAAACAGGGATTTCTGTGAAAATCAGCGATATTTTAGGGGAAAAACAGGGATTTCTGTGAAAATGAGCGATATTTTAGGGGAAAAGCAGGGATTTCTGTGAAAATGAGCGATATTTTAGGGGAAAAGCAGGGATTTCTGTGAAAATGAGCGATATTTTAGGGGAAAAGCAGGGATTTCTGTGAAAATAAGCGATATTTTAGGGGAAAAACAGGGATTTCTGTGAAAATAAGCGATATTTTTTGTTAAAAACAGGGATTTCTGTGAAAATAAGCGATATTTAATGGGAAAAACAGGGATTTCTGTGAAAATAAGTGATATTTTAGGGGAAAAACAGGGATTTCTATGAAAATAAGTGATATTTTAGGGGAAAAACAGGGATTTCTGTGAAAATAAGCGATATTTTAGATGAAAAACAGGGATTTCTGTGAAAATAAGCGATATTTTAGGGGAAAAACAGGGATTTCTAGGAAAATAAGCGATATTTTAGGGGAAAAACAGGGATTTCTGTGAAAATAAGCGATATTTTAGGGGAAAAACAGGGATTTCTAGGAAAATAAGCGATATTTTAGGGGAAAAACAGGGATTTCTGTGAAAATAAGCGATATTTTAGGGGAAAAACAGGGATTTCTGTGAAAATAAGCGATATTTTAGGGGAAAAACAGGGATTTCTGTGAAAATCAGCGATATTTTAGGGGAAAAACAGGGATTTCTATGAAAATAAGCGATATTTAAGGGGAAAAACAGGGATTTCTAGGAAAATAAGCGATATTTTAGGGGAAAAACAGGGATTTCTTTGAAAATAAGCTATATTTTAGGGGGAAAACAGGGATTTCTATGAAAATAAGCGATATTTTGGGGGAAAAACAGGGATTTCTGTGAAAATAAGCGATATTTTAGGGGAAAAACAGGGATTTCTGTGAAAATAAGCGATATTTTAGGGGAAAAACAGGGATTTCTGTGAAAATAAGCGATATTTTGGGGGAAAAACAGAGATTTCTGTAAAAATAAGCGATATTTTTTGTTAAAAACAGGGATTTCTGTGAAAATAAGCGATATTTAATGGGAAAAACAGGGATTTCTGTGAAAATAAGTGATATTTTAGGGGAAAAACAGGGATTTCTATGAAAATAAGCGATATTTTAGGGGAAAAACAGGGATTTCTGTGAAAATAAGCGATATTTTAGGGGAAAAACAGGGATTTCTGTGAAAATAAGCGATATTTTTTTGGAAAAACAGGGATTTCTGTGAAAATAAGCGATATTTTAGGGGAAAAACAGGGATTTCTGTGAAAATCAGCGATATTTCAGGGGAAAAACAGGGATTTCTAGGAAAATAAGCGACATTTTAGGGGAAAAACAGGGATTTCTTTGAAAATAAGCGATATTTTGGGGGAAAAACAGGGATTTCTAGGAAAATGAGCGATATTTTAGGGGAAAAATAGGGATTTCTGTGAAAATAAGCGATATTTTAGGGGAAAAACAGGGATTTCTGTGAAAATAAGCCACATTTTAGGGGAAAAACAGGGATTTCTGTGAAAATAAGCGATATTTTTTGTTAAAAACAGGGATTTCTGTGAAAATAAGCGATATTTAATGGGAAAAACAGGGATTTCTTTGAAAATAAGTGATATTTTAGGGGAAAAACAGGGATTTCTGTGAAAATAAGCGATATTTTAGGGGAAAAACAGGGATTTCTGTGAAAATAAGCGATATTTTATTGGAAAAACAGGGATTTCAAGGAAAATAAGCGATATTTAAGGGGAAAAACAGGGATTTCCGTGAAAATAAGCGATATTTTAGGGGAAAAACAGGGATTTCTGTGAAAATCAGCGATATTTCAGGGGAAAAACAGGGATTTCTAGGAAAATAAGCGATATTTTAGGGGAAAAACAGGGATTTCTGTGAAAATAAGCGATATTTTAGGGGAAAAACAGGGATTTCTGTGAAAATAAGCGATATTTTAGGGGAAAAACAGGGATTTCTGTGAAAATAAGCGATATTTTAGGGGAAAAACAGGGATTTCTATCAAAATGAGCGATATTTTAGGGGAAAAACAGGGATTTCTGTGAAAATAAGCGATATTTAAGTGGAAAAACAGGGATTGCTGAGAAAATAAGCGATATTTTAGGGGAAAAACAGGGATTTCTGTGAAAATAAGCGATATTTTAGGGGCAAAACAGGGATTTCTGTGAAAATAAGCGATATTTAATGGGAAAAACAGGGATTTCTGTGAAAATAAGCGATATTTTAGGGGAAAAAAAAGGGATTTCTGTGAAAATAAGCGATATTGAAGGGGAAAAACAGGGATTTCTGTGAAAATAAGCGATATTTTAGGGGAAAAACAGGGATTTCTGTGAAAATAAGCGATATTTTAGGGGAAAAACAGGGATTTCTAGGAAAATAAGCGATATTTTAGGGGAAAAACAGGGATTTCTGTGAAAATAAGCGATATTTTAGGGGAAAAACAGGGATTTCTGTGAAAATAAGCGATATTTTAGGGGAAAAACAGGGATTTCTGTGAAAATAAGCGATATTTTAGGGGAAAAACAGGGATTTCTGTGAAAATAAGCGATATTTTAGGGGAAAAACAGGGATTTCTAGGAAAATAAGCGATATTTAAGGGGAAAAACAGGGATTTCTAGGAAAATAAGCGATATTTTAGGGGAAAAACAGGGATTTCTTTGAAAATAAGCTATATTTTAGGGGGAAAACAGGGATTTCTGTGAAAATAAGCGATATTTTGGGGGAAAAACAGGGATTTCTGTGAAAATCAGCGATATTTTAGGGGAAAAACAGGGATTTCTGTGAAAATCAGCGATATTTTAGGGGAAAAACAGGGATTTCTGTGAAAATAAGCGATATTTTAGGGGCAAAACAGGGATTTCTGTGAAAATAAGCGATATTTTAGGGGAAAAACAGGGATTTCTGTGAAAATAAGCGATATTTAATGGGAAAAACAGGGTTTTCTGTGAAAATAAGCGATATTTTAGGGGAAAAAAAAGGGATTTCTGTGAAAATAAGCGATATTTTGGGGGAAAAACAGAGATTTCTGTAAAAATAAGCGATATTTTTTGTTAAAAACAGGGATTTCTGTGAAAATAAGCGATATTTTAGGGGAAAAACAGGGTTTTCTGTGAAAATAAGCGATATTTTAGGGGAAAAACAGGGATTTCTGTGAAAATAAGCGATATTTTAGGGGAAAAACAGGGATTTCTGTGAAAATAAGCGATATTTTAGGGGAAAAACAGGGATTTCTGTGAAAATAAGCGATATTTTAGGGGAAAAACAGGGATTTCTGTGAAAATAAGCGATATTTAAGGGGAAAAACAGGGATTTCTAGGAAAATAAGCGATATTTTAGGGGAAAAACAGGGATTTCTTTGAAAATAAGCTATATTTTAGGGGGAAAACAGGGATTTCTATGAAAATAAGCGATATTTTGGGGGAAAAACAGGGATTTCTGTGAAAATAAGCGATATTTTAGGGGAAAAACAGGGATTTCTGTGAAAATAAGAGATATTTTAGGGGAAAAACAGGGATTTCTGTGAAAATAAGCGATATTTTGGGGGAAAAACAGAGATTTCTGTAAAAATAAGCGATATTTTTTGTTAAAAACAGGGATTTCTGTGAAAATAAGCGATATTTAATGGGAAAAACAGGGATTTCTGTGAAAATAAGTGATATTTTAGGGGAAAAACAGGGATTTCTATGAAAATAAGCGATATTTTAGGGGAAAAACAGGGATTTCTGTGAAAATAAGCGATATTTTAGGGGAAAAACAGGGATTTCTGTGAAAATAAGCGATATTTTATTGGAAAAACAGGGATTTCTGTGAAAATAAGCGATATTTTAGGGGAAAAACAGGGATTTCTGTGAAAATAAGCGATATTTTAGGGGAAAAACAGGGATTTCTGTGAAAATCAGCGATATTTCAGGGGAAAAACAGGGATTTCTGTGAAAATAAGCGACATTTTAGGGGAAAAACAGGGATTTCTGTGAAAATAAGCGATATTTTATGGAAAAAACAGGGATTTCTATGAAAATGAGCGATATTTGGGGGGAAAAACAGGGATTTCTTTGAAAATAAGCCACATTTTAGGGGAAAAAAAGGGATTTCTATGAAAATAAGCGATATTTAGAGGAAAAACAGGGATTTCTGTGAAAATAAGCGATATTTTAGGGGAAAAACAGGGATTTCTATGAAAATAAGTGATATTTTAGGGGAAAAACAGGGATTTCTATCAAAATAAGCGATATTTTAGGGGAAAAACAGGGATTTCTAGGAAAATAAGCGATATTTTAGGGGAAAAACAGGGATTTCTGTGAAAATGAGCGATATTTTAGGGGAAAAACAGGGATTTCTGTGAAAATCAGCGATATTTTAGGGGAAAAACAGGGATTTCTGTGAAAATGAGCGATATTTTAGGGGAAAAGCAGGGATTTCTGTGAAAATGAGCGATATTTTAGGGGAAAAGCAGGGATTTCTGTGAAAATGAGCGATATTTTAGGGGAAAAGCAGGGATTTCTGTGAAAATAAGCGATATTTTAGGGGAAAAACAGGGATTTCTGTGAAAATAAGCGATATTTTAGGGGAAAAACAGGGATTTCTGTGAAAATAAGCGATATTTAATGGGAAAAACAGGGATTTCTGTGAAAATAAGTGATATTTTAGGGGAAAAACAGGGATTTCTATGAAAATAAGTGATATTTTAGGGGAAAAACAGGGATTTCTGTGAAAATAAGCGATATTTTAGGGGAAAAACAGGGATTTCTGTGAAAATAAGCGATATTTTAGGGGAAAAACAGGGATTTCTGTGAAAATAAGCGATATTTTAGGGGAAAAACAGGGATTTCTGTGAAAATAAGCGATATTTTAGGGGAAAAACAGGGATTTCTAGGAAAATAAGCGATATTTTAGGGGAAAAACAGGGATTTCTGTGAAAATAAGCGATATTTTAGGGGAAAAACAGGGATTTCTGTGAAAATAAGCGATATTTTAGGGGAAAAACAGGGATTTCTGTGAAAATCAGCGATATTTTAGGGGAAAAACAGGGATTTCTATGAAAATAAGCGATATTTAAGGGGAAAAACAGGGATTTCTAGGAAAATAAGCGATATTTTAGGGGAAAAACAGGGATTTCTTTGAAAATAAGCTATATTTTAGGGGGAAAACAGGGATTTCTATGAAAATAAGCGATATTTTGGGGGAAAAACAGGGATTTCTGTGAAAATAAGCGATATTTTAGGGGAAAAACAGGGATTTCTGTGAAAATAAGCGATATTTTAGGGGAAAAACAGGGATTTCTGTGAAAATAAGCGATATTTTGGGGGAAAAACAGAGATTTCTGTAAAAATAAGCGATATTTTTTGTTAAAAACAGGGATTTCTGTGAAAATAAGCGATATTTAATGGGAAAAACAGGGATTTCTGTGAAAATAAGTGATATTTTAGGGGAAAAACAGGGATTTCTATGAAAATAAGCGATATTTTAGGGGAAAAACAGGGATTTCTGTGAAAATAAGCGATATTTTAGGGGAAAAACAGGGATTTCTGTGAAAATAAGCGATATTTTTTTGGAAAAACAGGGATTTCTGTGAAAATAAGCGATATTTTAGGGGAAAAACAGGGATTTCTGTGAAAATCAGCGATATTTCAGGGGAAAAACAGGGATTTCTGTGAAAATAAGCGACATTTTAGGGGAAAAACAGGGATTTCCGTGAAAATAAGCGATATTTTAAGGGAAAAACAGGGATTTCTGTGAAAATAAGCGATATTTTAGGGGAAAAACAGGGATTTCTGTGAAAATAAGCGATATTTTAGGGGAAAAACAGGGATTTCTGTGAAAATAAGCGATATTTTAGGGGAAAAACAGGGATTTCTGTGAAAATAAGCGATATTTAAGTGGAAAAACAGGGATTGCTGAGAAAATAAGCGATATTTTAGGGGAAAAGCAGGGATTTCTATCAAAATGAGCGATATTTTAGGGGAAAAACAGGGATTTCTGTGAAAATAAGCGATATTTTAGGGGAAAAACAGGGATTTCTGTGAAAATAAGCGACATTTTAGGGGAAAAACAGGGATTTCTGTGAAAATAAGCGATATTTTATGGAAAAAACAGGGATATCTATGAAAATGAGCGATATTTGGGGGGAAAAACAGGGATTTCTTTGAAAATAAGCCACATTTTAGGGGAAAAACAGGGATTTCTATGAAAATAAGCGATATTTAGAGGAAAAACAGGGATTTCTGTGAAAATAAGCGATATTTAAGGGGAAAAACAGGGATTTCAGTGAAAATAAGCGATATTTTAGGGGAAAAACAGGGATTTCTATGAAAATAAGCGGTATTTTAGGGGAAAAACAGGGATTTCTATCAAAATGAGCGATATTTTAGGGGAAAAACAGGGATTTCTGTGAAAATAAGCGATATTTTAGGGGAAAAACAGGGATTTCTTTGAAAATGAGCGATATTTTAGGGGAAAAACAGGGATTTCTGTGAAAATGAGCGATATTTTAGGGGAAAAACAGGGATTTCTGTGAAAATGAGCGATATTTTAGGGGAAAAGCAGGGATTTCTGTGAAAATGAGCGATATTTTAGGGGAAAAGCAGGGATTTCTGTGAAAATGAGCGATATTTTAGGGGAAAAGCAGGGATTTCTGTGAAAATAAGCGATATTTTAGGGGAAAAACAGGGATTTCTGTGAAAATAAGCGATATTTTTTGTTAAAAACAGGGATTTCTGTGAAAATAAGCGATATTTAATGGGAAAAACAGGGATTTCTGTGAAAATAAGTGATATTTTAGGGGAAAAACAGGGATTTCTATGAAAATAAGTGATATTTTAGGGGAAAAACAGGGATTTCTGTGAAAATAAGCGATATTTTAGATGAAAAACAGGGATTTCTGTGAAAATAAGCGATATTTTAGGGGAAAAACAGGGATTTCTAGGAAAATAAGCGATATTTTAGGGGAAAAACAGGGATTTCTGTGAAAATAAGCGATATTTTAGGGGAAAAACAGGGATTTCTAGGAAAATAAGCGATATTTTAGGGGAAAAACAGGGATTTCTGTGCAAATAAGACACATTTTAGGGGAAAAACAGGGATTTCTGTGAAAATAAGCGATATTTTAGGGGAAAAACAGGGATTTCTGTGAAAATAAGTGATATTTTAGGGGAAAAACAGGGATTTCTATGAAAATGATCGATATTTTAGGGGAAAAACAGGGATTTCTGTGAAAATAAGCGATATTTAAGGGGAAAAACAGGGATTTCTGTGAAAATAAGCGATATTTTAGGGGAAAAACAGGGATTTCTATCAAAATGAGCGATATTTTAGGGGAAAAACAGGGATTTCTGTGAAAATAAGCGATATTTAAGTGGAAAAACAGGGATTGCTGAGAAAATAAGCGATATTTTAGGGGAAAAACAGGGATTTCTGTGAAAATAAGCGATATTTAAGGGGAAAAACAGGGATTTCTATCAAAATGAGCGACATTTTAGGGGAAAAACAGGGATTTCTGTGAAAATAAGCGATATTTTAGGGGAAAAACAGGGATTTCTGTGAAAATAAGCGATATTTTAGGGGAAAAACAGGGATTTCTGTGAAAATCAGCGATATTTTAGGGGAAAAACAGGGATTTCTGTGAAAATCAGCGATATTTTAGGGGAAAAACAGGGATTTCTGTGAAAATAAGCGATATTTTAGGGGCAAAACAGGGATTTCTATCAAAATGAGCGATATTTTAGGGGAAAAACAGGGATTTCTGTGAAAATAAGCGATATTTTAGGGGAAAAACAGGGTTTTCTGTGAAAATAAGCGATATTTTAGGGGAAAAAAAAGGGATTTCTGTGAAAATAAGCGATATTGAAGGGGAAAAACAGGGATTTCTGTGAAAATAAGCGATATTTCAGGGGAAAAACAGGGATTTCTGTGAAAATAAGCGATATTTTAGGGGAAAAACAGGGATTTCTGTGAAAATAAGCGATATCTTAGGGGAAAAACAGGGATTTCTAGGAAAATAAGCGATATTTAAGGGGAAAAACAGGGATTTCTGTGAAATAAGTGATATTTTAGGGGGAAAACAGGGATTTCTATGAAAATAAGCGATATTTTGGGGGAAAAACAGGGATTTCTATGAAAATAAGCGATATTTTAGGGGAAAAACAGGGATTTCTGTGAAAATAAGAGATATTTTAGGGGAAAAACAGGGATTTCTGTGAAAATAAGCGATATTTTGGGGGAAAAACAGAGATTTCTGTAAAAATAAGCGATATTTTTTGTTAAAAACAGGGATTTCTGTGAAAATAAGCGATATTTAATGGGAAAAACAGGGATTTCTGTGAAAATAAGTGATATTTTAGGGGAAAAACAGGGATTTCTATGAAAATAAGTGATATTTTAGGGGAAAAACAGGGATTTCTGTGAAAATAAGCGATATTTTAGGGGAAAAACAGGGATTTCTGTGAAAATAAGCGATATTTTTTTGGAAAAACAGGGATTTCAAGGAAAATAAGCGATATTTTAGGGGAAAAACAGGGATTTCTGTGAAAATAAGCGATATTTTAGGGGAAAAACAGGGATTTCTGTGAAAATCAGCGATATTTCAGGGGAAAAACAGGGATTTCTGTGAAAATAAGCGACATTTTAGGGGAAAAACAGGGATTTCTGTGAAAATAAGCGATATTGAAGGGGAAAAACAGGGATTTCTGTGAAAATAAGCGATATTTTATGTTAAAAACAGGGATTTCTATGAAAATAAGCAATATTTTAGGTTAAAAACAGGGATTTCTGTGAAAATAAGCGATATTTAAGTGGAAAAACAGGGATTGCTGAGAAAATAAGCGATATTTTAGGGGAAAAACAGGGATTTCTGTGA
>NW_026294800.1:0-148224 GCF_026119805.1 Tympanuchus pallidicinctus
AAACGGGGGGGGACTTGGGGGGCAGTGGGGGGGGCATTGGGGGGGGACATGGGGGGGACATTGGGGGGGGCACTGAGTGATGGGGGACATGGGGGGGGACATGGGGGGATCATGGGGGATCATGGGGGGGACAGGGGGGGGACAGGGGGGGCATGGGTATGAGGGGGATCATGGGGGGGGAATTGGGGGGCACTGGGTATGGGGGGGCACAGAGGGAGCACGGAGGGGGATGTGGGGGGGCCATAGGGTATGGGGGGGACGTGGGGGGCATTGAGTATGGGGGGGAGACATGGGGGGGACATGGGGGGGCACTGAGTGATGGGGGGGCATGGGGGGCATTGGGTATAGAAGGAACATGGGGGGCACTGGGGGTGGGGGGACATTGGGGGGGACATGGGGGGGACATGGGGGGCATTGGGTGTGGGGGGGACGTGGGGAGGGGACGTGGTTTGTGGGGGGGACATGGGGTGGGGGGGGATCTATAGGGTCTCTATGGGGTTTCTATGGGGACCCTAAGGGTCTGGATGGGACCTATAGGTCTCTATGGGGCGCCACTGAGTCTCTATGGGGTCTTTATCGGTTCTTATGGGTTCGCCATGGGGTCTCTGTGGGCCCCTATGTGATCTCTATGGGGCTCTATGGGGGGCTCATGGGGTCTCTATAGGGTGCCTGTGGAATCACTATGGGGTCTGTATGGGTCCCTATGGGGTCTCTATAGGTCTCTATAGGGTCCCTCCGCAGCCACTATGGTGTCTATATGAAGTCTGTATGGATTCCTACAGGATCTCTATAGGGTCTCTATAGGGTCTGTATAGGATCCCTCTGGAATCACTATGGCGTCTATATGAAGCCTGTATGGATCCCTACAGGATCTCTATAGGGTCCCTATGGGTCTCTATAGGATCTCTATAGGGTCCCTCTGAGTCACTATGGCGTCCATATGAAATCTGTATGAATCCCTACAGAATCTCTATAGGGTCCCTATGGGGTCTCTATAGGGTCTCTATAGGGTCCCTCTGGAGTCACTATGGCGTCTATACGAAGTCTGTATGGATCCCTACAGGATCTCTATAGGGTCCCTATGGGGGTCTCCATGGGATCTCTATGGAGCTCCTATGGAATCTCTATGGGGTCCCCATAGATCCCTATGGGGTCTCTGGGTCCCTATGGAGTCTCTATGGGGTCTCTGTGGGGTACCTATGGGGTCACGTATCCCAATGGGGTCCCTACGGAGTCGCTGTGGTGTCCCTATGGGGTCTCCAAGGGATCCCTATAGGGTCTTCATGAGGTCCCTATGGGGTCCCTGTGGAGTCACTATGAGGTCTGTATGGGGTCTGCCTGGATCCCTACGGGGTCTCTATAGGGTCCCTATAAAGTCGCTATGAGATCCCTATGGGGTCTCTATAGGGTCTCTATGAGGTTGCTATGGGGTCTCTATGGAGTCCTTACGGGGTCTCTATGGGATGAATACGGGATCCCTATAGAGTTCCTACAGAATCTCTATGGGGCTCCTATGGGATCTCCATAGATCCCTATGGGGTCGCTATGGGATGAATATGAGATCCCTATGGAGTTCCTATGGAATCTCTATGGGGTCCTTATGGGGTCTCCATAGATCCCTACAGGGTCATGTGTCCCAATGGGGTCCCTATGGGGTCTCTATGGGATCTCTATAGGGTCTCTATAGAATGAATTTGGGATCTCTATGGAGTTCCTATGGAATCTCTATAGGGTCCCTATGGGGACTCCACAGATCCTTATGGGGTCTCTGGGTCCCTATGGAGTCTCTATGGGGTCCCTATAGGGTCTCTATGGGGTCACTATGGGGTCTGTATGGATCTGTATGGGATCTCTATGGGATCCCTATGGGGTCCCTATGGACGCTCTGTAAGGTCTCTATGAGGTCACTATAGGACCTCTGTACAACGAGTATGGGATCCCTATGGAATTCCTATGGAATCTCTATGGGGTCCCTATGGGGTCTTCATAGATCCCTACGAGGTTTCTGGGTGCCTATAGAGTCTCTATGGGGTCTCTATAGGGTCCCTGTGGGGTCGCTATGGGGTCCCTATAGGGTCACTATGGGGTCCCTATGGGGTCACTATAGGGTTCCTATGGAGTTGCTGTGCGGTCCCTATAGGGGCTCTGTGGGGTCTGTATGGGGTCGCTACGGGGTTGCTATGGGGTCTCTATGGGATCCCTATGGGGTCCCTACAGAGTCTCTATAGGATCCCTATGGAATTGCTGTGGGGTCCCTATGGGGTCGCTATGGGACCCCTATAGGGTCTCTATGGGGTCGCTACGGGATCCCTATAGAATCTCTATGGGGTCCCTATGGGGTCCCTACACGATCTCTATGGAGTCCCTATGGGGTCACTTTGTTGGCCTTATAGGATCCCTATGGGATCATTATGGGCTCTCCATGAAATCTCTATGGGATTTCTATTGGGTCTCTATACGGTCCTTATGGGACCCCTATAAGGTCGCTATGGGGTCGCTACAGGATTGCTATGGGGTCACTATGGGGTTCCTATGGAGTTGCTGTGCGGTCCCTATAGGGGCTCTGTGGGGTCCCTATGGGGTTGCTATGGGACCCCTATAGGGTCTCTATGGGATCTCTATGGGGTCTCTATGGGGCCGCTACAGAATCCCTATAGAATCTCTATGGGGTCTCTATGGGGTCCCTACAGGGTCTCTATGGAGTCCCTATAGAATCACTTCATTGGCTTTATAGGATCCCTATGGGGTCATTATGGGGTCGCTATGAGATCTCTATGGGATCTTTATTGGGTCTCTATAGGGTCCCTATGGGATCCCTATAAGGTCGCTATGGGGTTGCTACAGGGTTGCTATGGGGTCACTATGGGGTTCCTATGGAGTTGCTGTGCGGTCCCTATTGGGGCTCTGTGGGGTCCCTATGGGGTCGCTATGGGGTCCCTATGGGGTCCCTACAGAGTCTCTATAGGATCCCTATGGAATTGCTGTGGGGTCCCTATGGGGTTGCTATGGGGTCGCTATGGGACCCCTATAGGGTCTCTATGGGATCTCTATGGGGTCTCTATGGGGCCGCTACAGAATCCCTATAGAATCTCTATGGCGTCTCTATGGGGTCCCTACAGGGTCTCTATGGAGTCCCTATGGAGTCACTTCATTGGCTTTATAGGATCCCTATGGAGTCATTATGGGGTCTCTATGAGATCTCTATGGGATCTTTATTGGGTCTCTATAGGGTCCCTATGGGATCCCTATAATGTTGCTATAGGGTGGCTATGGAGTGGCTATGGGGTGGCTATGGGATTGCTATAGGGTGGCTATAGGGTGGCTATGGGATCGCTATGGGGTCGCCATGGGGTGGCTATGGGGTGGTTATGGGATCGCTATAGGGTGGCTATAGGGCTGCTATGGGGTGGCTATGGGATCGCTATAGGGTCGCTACGGGGTGGCTACGGGGTGGCTATGGGGTGGCTATGGGGTGGCTATGGGGCGCCGTGGGGCCGCACCTGCTCGAAGAACTCGTCCATGAAGTGATCGCGGTCCACGTGCACGACCTCCTCCTCGTCATCGCTGTCCTTCGCCTGGGGAAACGGGGGTCAGCGCTGTGCCCCATAGCGCCCCACTGCGCCCCATAGCGCCCAGAGAACCCCACAGCGCCCCACTGCGACCCATAGCACCCCATAGAGCCCAGAGAACCCCATAGCACCCCATAGAGCCCAGAGAACCCCATAGCACCCCACTGCGACCCATAGCGCCCCACTGCGACCCACTGTGACCCACAGCGCCCCATAGAGCCCAGAGAATCCCATAGCGCCCCACTGCGACCCATAGCGCCCCAGAGCCCACAGAACCCCATAGCACACCACTACGACCCATAGCGCCCCACTGAAACCCATCGTGCCCCATAGAGCCCAGACAACCCCATAGCGCCCAATGCGACCCATAGTGCCCCACTGTGACCCATAGCACCCCACTGCAACCCACTGTGACCCACAGCGCTCCACTGTGACCCATAGAGCCCAGAGAACCCCATAGCGCCCCACTGCGTCCCATAGCGACCCACTGTGACCCATAGCGCCCCACTGCGACCCATAGCACCCCACTGCGACCCACTGTGACCCATAGTGCCCCACTGCGTCCCATAGCGACCCACTGTGACCCATAGCGCCCCACTGCGACCCATAGCACCCCACTGTGACCCACTGTGACCCATAGTGCCCCACTGCGACCCATAGCGCCCACAGAACCCCACAGCACCCCACTGCAACCCACAGCGCCCCACTGCGACCCACAGCGCCCCACAGAGCCCACAGAACCCCACTGCGCCCCATAGAGCCCACAGAACCCCATAGCACCCCACTGTGCCCCACAGTGCTCCATGGCACCCCATAGAGCCCACAGAACCCCACAGCGCCCCAAAGAGCTCCGTTGAGTCCCAGAGTGCCCTACTGAGCCCCACTGCACCCCATAGCACCCCACTGCACCCTTTAGCGCCCCACAGAGCCCACAGAACCCCACTGCGCCCCACTGCACCCCATAGCGCCCCACTGCGACCCATAGCACCCCACAGAGCCTACAGAACCCCATATTGCCCCACTGCACCCCACAGCGCTCCACAGCACCCCATAGCGCCCCATAAAGCCCACAGAACCCCAAAGCGCCCCACTGTGCCCCACAGTGCTCCACTGCACCCCACAGCATCCCATAGAGCCCACAGAACCCCATAGCGCCCCACTGTGCCCCACAGCGCCCCACTGCCTCGTAGGCAGCCCCACAGGCAGCCCATCACCCCATAAGCAGCCCCATAAGCAGCCCACTGCCCCACACACAAACCCACAAGCAGCCCACTGCCCCATAGGCAGCCCTACACGCAACCCACCATCCCATAAGCAGCCCAGCCCCATAAGCAGCCCCACAAGCACCCCGCTGCCCCATAGGCAGCCAGCCCCATAGGCACTCCACTGCCCCATAGGCGGCCCTATAGGCAACCCCACAACACCCTACTGCCCCACGAGCAGCCCCCCAGGCAGCCCACCACCCCATAAGCAGCCCCATAAGCAACCCCATAAGCAGCTCACCGCCCCACAGAGAACCCCATAAGCAGCCCCATAAGTAGCCCCACAAGCAGCCCGCTGCCCCATAGGCAGCCCACCACCCCATAAGCAGCCCAGCCCCATAGGCAGCCCCAAAAGCAGCCCCATAAGCAGCCCACTGTCCCATAGGCAGCCTCATAGGCAGCCCACCGCCCCATAAGCAGCCCCATAAGCCACCCCGTAAGCCGCCCACCACCCCATAAGCAGCCCCACAAGCACCCGCTGCCCCATAGGCAGCCCCATAAGCAGCCCCACAGCATCCCACTATCCCATAAGCAGCCCCACAAACAGCCCCATAAGCAGCCCACTGCCCCACAGACAACCCCATAAGCAGCCCCAAAGGCAGCCCCACAAGCAACCCACCACCCCATAGGCAGCCCCATAAGCAGTCACACAGGCAGCCCCACAAGCAGCCCACTGCCCCATAAGCAGCCCCATAAGCAGCCCCATAAGCAGACCCACAGCATCCCACCACCCCACAAACAACCCCACAAGCAGCCCACCGCCCCACAGATAACCCCATAAGCAGCCCCATAGTGCCCCACCACCCCATAAACAACCCACTGCCCCATACGCAGCCCCACAGGCAGCCCACCACCCCATAAACAGCCCCACAAGCAACCCCATAAGCAGCCCACCGCCCCACAGACAATCCCACAAGCAGCCCCATAAGTAGCCCCACAAGCAGCCCACCGCCCCATAAGCAGCCCCATAAGCAGCCCCAGAAGCCGCCCACCACCCCATAAGCAGCCCCACAAGCACCTGCTGCCCCATAGGCAGCCCCACAGCATCCCACCACCCCATAAGCAGCCCCACAAACAGCCCCATAAGCAACCCACTGCCCCACAGACAACCCCATAAGCAGCCCCATAGGCAGCCCCACAGGCAGTCCACCACCCCACAAGCAGCCCCACAAGCAGCCCCACAAGCAGCCCACCGCCCCACAGACAATCCCATAAGCAGCCCCATAGGCAGCCCCACAAGCAGCCCCATAAGCAGTCCACCACCCCACAGACAACCCCATAAACAGCCCCATAGGCAGCCCCATAAACAGCCTAGCCCCATAAGCAGACCCATAAGCAGACCCACAGCATCCCACCACCCCACAAGCAGCCCCATAAGCAGCCCCACAAGCAGCCCACCGCCCCACAGATAACCCCACAAGCAGCCCCATAGCACCCCACCACCCCATAAACAGCCCCATAAGCAGCCCACTACACCATAAGCAGCCCCACAGGCAGCCCACCACCCCATAAACAGCCCCATAAGCAGCCCACTGCCCCACAGACAACCCCACAAGCAGCCCCATAAGTAGCCCCACTGCCCCATAAACAGCCCACTATTCCACAGACAACCCCATAAACAGCCCCATAAGTAGTCCCACAAGCAGCCTGCTCCCCATAGGCAGCCCCATAGCGCCCCACCGCCCCATAGGCAGCCCCACAAGCAGCCCACTGCCCCCCAGACAACCCCATAAGCAGCTCCATAGCGCCCCACTGCCCCATAAGCAGCCCCACAGGCAGCCCCATAAGCAGCCCACTGCCCCATAAGCAGCCACATAGGCAGCCTCACAGCATCCCCCCACCCCGTAAGCAGCCCAGCCCCATAAGCAGCCCCACAGCATCCCACCGCCCCACAAGCAGCCCCACAACCAACCCCACAGGCGGCCCCAGCACAGCCCTGCAATCCCCCACTGCACCACCGCGCCGCACTGCACCACTGTGTGCCGAGCACAGCCTGCGGACCCATAGAGCCCACAGCCGCCCCATAGAGCCCCACAGCCGCCCCATAGAGCCCCACAGCCGCCCCATAGAGCCCCACAGCCGCCCCATAGATCCCACAGCCGCCCCATAGATCCCCACAGCCGCCCCATAGAGCCCCACAGCCGCCCCACAGACCCATAGACCCCACAGCCACCCCCCACACCCCGCAACCCCATAAATCCCACAGCCGCCCCATAGATCCCACAGCCGCCCCACAGACCCCACAGCCGCCCCACAGACCCCACAGATCCCATTCCTGTCCCCCAAACCCCACAGACCCCCCCCAGCCCCATAAACCCCCCTCAAGCTCCACAGACCCCCCCAACCCCACAGACCCCCAACTCCACAACCCCCCCTGCCCCACATATCCCAGCTCCATAGAAACCCCCCTACACCCCACAAATCGCCCCCAGCCCCACAAACCACCTCAGCCCCATAGAAACCCCCCCAGCCCCACACATCCCCCCCATAGAGGCCCCCCCAACCCCATAAAAACGCCCCCAACCCCACGTATCCCAGCCCTACAACCATCCCCAATCCCAGCAGAACCCCCCCAACCCCCATAAAAACCTCCTCAGCCCCATAGAAACCTTCTCAGCCCCACAGAAACCCCCCATATCCCAACCCTATGGCCCCCCCTGCCCCATAGATACTCCTTCAACCTCATAGCAAGCCCCCCTCCAACCCCACATATCCCAACCCCATAAAAACCCCCCAGTCCCATAAATCCCAGCCCCATAGAAACCCCCCAGCCCCACAACCCCCCTCCAAACCCACATATCCCAGCCCCATAGAACCCCCTCAGCCCCACAGAACCCCCCCCAGCCCCAAGCCCCCCCAGCCCCACATATTCCAGCCTCATAAACCCCCCCAGCCCCATAGAAAGCCCCCAGCCCCATAGAAACCCCCCCAGCCCCACACATCCCCCCCATAGAAACCCCCCCAGCCCCACAGAAACACCCCCACAGAAACCCCCCCCAGCCCCACACATCCCCCATAGACCCCCCCCAGCCCCACAGAAACCCCCCTAAGTCCCCCCCAGCCCCACAGAACCCCCTCCAGCCCCACACATCCCCCCTAAGCCCCCCCAGCCCCGTAAACCCCTCCAGCCCCATACATCCCCCCCCAAGCCCCCTCAGCCCCATAGAAAACCCCCCCAACCCCATATATCCCAGCCCCATAAACCCCCAGCCCCTCACATCCCCCCCCAAGCCCCCCCAGCCCCATAGAAAACCCCCTCCAAACCCCCCCATCCCCCATAGACCCCCCCAGCCCCACACATCCCCATAGACCCCCCCCAGCCCCACACATCCCCCCAAGCCCCCCCATCTCCATAGAAACCCCCCCCAACCCCACATATCCCAGCCCCATAGAAACTCCCCCCAACCCCCCCATCCCCCATAGACCCCCCCCCTCCAGCCCCACACATCCCCCATAACCCCCCCAGCCCCATAGAACCCCCCCTAAACCCCCCCCATCCCCCATAGACCCCCCCCCAGCCCCACACATCCCCCCATAGAACCCCCCCAGCCCCACAGAACCCCCTCCAGCCCCACACATCCCCCCCAAGCCCCCCCAGCCCCATAGAAAACGCCCCCCAGCCCCACATATCCCAGCCCCATAACCTCCCCCAGCCCCATAACCCCTCCAGCCCCACACATCCCCCCCCAAGCCCCATAGAAAACCCCCCCAACCCCACATATCCCAGCCCCATAACCCCCCCCAGCCCCACACATCCCCCATAGACCCCCAGCCCCACAGCGCCCCACATCCCCATAGACCCTCCCCCCCTCCAGCCCCACACATCCCCCATAGACACCCCAGCCCCACACATCCCCCAAGCCCCCCAGCCCCATAGAAACCCCCCCCCAACCCCACATATCCCAGCCCCATAACCCCCCCCAGCCCCACACATCCCCCATAGACCCCCCCCAGCCCCACACATCCCCCATAGAACCCCCCAGCCCCATAGAACCCCCCTCAGCCCATAGAAACCCCCAGTCCACACATCCCCCCAAGCCCCCCAGCCCATAGAACCCCCCCACCCCCCCCCCCCCCACATACGCTGCGCAGCTCCTGGGTGCGGTCCTTCATCTCTTCTATCGGGGGAGCGAAGCCCCCCCCCAAAAAAAATAAAACGACAGCGCTAAAAAAAAAAAAAAAAAAACCCGAAAAAATACCGCAGTGCCCTTTTTTTTTTTTTTTTCTTTTTTTTTTTCCCCGATTTTTTATTTTCTTCCTCGAAAAAAAAATTAGAAAAAAATCGGGTTTTTTTTTTTCTTTTTGTTTTTTTTGCTGCTCTGTGCGGAAAAGGGGGGGAGGAAAAAAAGAGGGAGGGGGAGGGGGGAGCGCGGGCGCTGCGGCGGCGGCGGGAAAACGGGGGGGGGGGAGGAGGGGCGCTGCGCATGCGCGGGGAAAACAGCGCGTGGTCCCGGCGCGGGCGCGGGAAAAGAAAAAGCGCGTGCTCGGGGCGCGGGAAAAAAAGGCGCGCATTCGGGGCGCGGGAAGAAAAGGCGTGAGGGGAGGGGGAGGAAAAAAAAGGCGCGTGATTCAGGCGCGGGAAAAAGCGCGCGTGGGGCGACGGCGGGAAAAAAAAGGCGCGTATTCGGGGCGCGGGAAAAAAAAAGGCGCGCATTCGGGGCGCCGGAAAAAAAGGCGTGAGGGGAGGGGGAGGAAAAAAAAGGCGCGTGATTCAGGCGCGGGAAAAAAAGGCGTGCATTGGGGACGTGGGAAAAAAAACGCGCATTCAGGCGCGGGAAAAAGCGCGCGTGGGGCGAGGGCGGGGAAAAAAAGGGCGCGTATTCGGGCCGCGGGAATAAAAAGGGGTGTGGGGAGAGGGAGAGAAAAAAAAGACGCGTGATTCCGACGCGGGAAAAAGCGCGCGTGGGGCGGGCGCGGTAAAAAAAGGCACGTGATTCACGCGCGGGAAAAAAAAAGGCGCGTAGTCGGGGCGCGGGAAAAAAAAGGCGTGTGGGGAGGGGGGGGGGGAAAGGCGCGGATTCGGGGCGCGGGAAAAAAAAAAGGCGCGCATTTGGAGCGCGCGAAAAAAAGGCGTGAGGGGAGAGGGAGAAAAAAAAAAGACGCGTGATTCAGGCGCGGGAAAAAGCGCGCGTGGGGCGGGCGCGGGAAAAAAAAGGCGCGTGAGGAGAGGGAGAGAAAAAAAAGGCGCGTGATTCAGGTGCGGGAAAAAGCGCGCGTAGGGCGAGGGCGGGAAAAAAAAGGCGCGCATTCGGGGTGCTGGAATAAAAAGGCGCGCATTTGGGGCGCTGGAAAAAAAAAACGTGTGGGGAGGGGGAGAGAAAAAGCGCGTCATTCAGGCCGGGAAAAAAAGGCGCGTGATTCAGGCGCGGGCGGGAAAAAAAAAAAGGCGCGCATTCGGGGCGCGGGAAAAAAAAGACGCGTATTTGGGGCGGGGGGCGGGAAAGTGGGGGGGGTGAAAAAGAAGAATTGAAGGGAAAGGGAACATGGGGGTGGGGAATAATTGAGGCGGGAAACGAAGGGGAAATAATGGGAAGGAACGCGCGTGGTTCAGGCGCGGGAAAAAAATGGCGCGTACTCGGGGCGCGGGAAAAAAAATGGCGCCCCCCAGGCTCCATAAATTCCCCCCCCCCTCCAAACCCCAGAGACCCCACAACCGACCCCCCTGCCCCATAGAAGCCCTCCCAGCCCCATAACCCCCCCCCACCGCCTCAAATCCCCCCCCTCAAATCCCACAACGCCCCTCATCCAGGTCAAAAAAGGCGCGGGAAAAAAAAAGGCGCGTGGGGGGCGGGCGCGGGAAAATGGTGGGGGGGGAGGGGGGTGAAAATGAAGAATTGAAGGGAAAGGGAAAATGGGGGTGGGGATAATTGGGGGAATAATGGGGGGGGAATAATTGAGGGGGGAATGGAGAGGAAATAATGGGGGGGAACGCGTGTGGATCAGGGGCGGGAAAAAAAAAGGGTGAGAGGCGGGAAAATGGGGGCGGGAAAAAAATGGGGGTGGGGAAAAAGCGGGGGTGAGGCGGGAAAAAGGGGTGCAGGGCGGGAAAAAAACGAGAGCGAGAGGCGGGAAAATGGCGGGAAAACAACGGGGGTGAGAAGCTAGAAAACGGGGTGGGGAAATAATGGGGGTGAGAGGCGGGAAAACGGGGGCGGGAAAAAAGCGGGGGGGGGGGGAGAGGCGGGAAAATGGGGCGGGAAGAAATGGGGGTGAGAGGCGGGAAAACGAAGGCGGGAAAATGGGGGCGGGAAAAAACGGGGGTGAGAGGCGGGAAAATGACGGCGGGAAAACGAGTTGCAGGGCGGGAAAATGGGGGCGGGAAAACAACGGGGGTGAGAAGTGGGGAAATGAGGGCGGGGAAATAATGGGGGTGAGAGGCGGGAAAACGGGGGCGGGAAAAAAGCGGGGGGGCGGGAAAATGAAGGCGGGAAAATGGGGGCGGGAAAAAAACGGGGGTGAGAGGCGGGAAAATGGGGGCGGGAGGCAGAAAAATGAGGGCGGGAAAATGGGGCTTGGAAAGAACGGGGGTGAGAGGCGGGAAGATGAGGGAAAATGGGATGTGGGATGAGAAAATGGCGGCGGGAAAATGGCGGGAAAACGGGGTGCAGGGCGGGAAAATGGGGTGGGGGAAATGGGGGGGGTGGGAAAATGGGGTGCGGGTGAGAAAAGGGGTGGGGAAAATGGGATTTTAGGGTGGGAAAATCGGGATTTAAGGGGGGGCAAAGGGGGTGTGGGGCAGGAAGTGGAGGTTATGGGGTGGGAAATGGGGTTTAGGATGGAAATGTGGGGTTTATGGGGTGGGAAAAGGGGTTATGGGGTGGAAAATGGGGTTTAGGATGGAAAAATGGGGTTTATGGGGTGGGAAAAGGGGTGTGGGGCAGGAAATGGAGTTATGGGGTGGGAAAATGGGGTTTGTGGGGTGGGAAATGGGGTTTAGGATGGAAAAGTGGGGTTTATGGGGTGGGAAAATGGGGTGTGGGGCAGGAAATGGGGGTTATGGGGTGGGAAAATGGAGTTTATGGGATGGGGAATTGGAGGTGTGGGGTGGGAAAATGGGGGGTTATGGAGTGGGAAAATGGGATTGAGGATGGAAAAATGGGGTATGGGGCAGGAAATGGGGATATGGGGCTGGAAATGGGGATTTAGGGTGGAAATGTGGGGTTTATGGGGTTGGAAAAGGGTGTGTGGGGCAGGAAATGGGGTTATGGGTGGAAAATGGGATTTAGGATGGAAAAATGGAGTTTATGGGATGGGAAATTGGGGTTATGGGGTGGGAAATGGGATTCAGGATGGAAAAATGGGGTCTATGGGGTGGGAAAAGGGGGTGTGGGGCAGGAAATGGGGTTATGGGGCTGGAAATGGGGATTTAGGGTGGAAATGTGGGGTTTATGGGGTGGGAAAAGGGGGTGTGGGGCAGGAAGTGGGGTTATGGGGTGGGAAAATTGGATATGGGGCAGGAAATGGGGGTTATGGGGCGGAGGAATTCCTTACAGGAGGAAGAGGAACGGGCTTTGGGTGGAAAAAGGGGGATTTGGGGGGTCTGTGGGGTTTTGTTATGGGGAAAATGTGGGGTTTTGGGGCCCTAAAAATGGGGTTTTTTGGGCGGTTTCTATAGGATCTGTTGAAGACGGCGGAGGGAACCCACAGACCCCATAGGAGCGCATGTAAGTCCCATAGAAAACCCCATAGCACCATTGGGAGCCCCACGGGACCCCATAGGAAACCCCAGAGGAGACCCCATACCCCATAGAATCCATTGGAAACCCCATAGGAAATCCTATAGACCCTACAATCCCATAGAATCTATGGCAAACCCCATAGCAAACCCTACAGACCGCACGACCCCATAGAATCTGTCACTGACCCCATAGGAAACCCTATGGGCCCCACGACCCCATAGATTCTATCGCTGACCCCATAGCAAACCCTGTAGACCCCGCAGCCCCATAAAATCTATTCAAAACCCCATAGAATCTATCTGAAGCCCCATAGCAAACCCTATAGACCCTACAAGCCCATAGCAAACCCTATAGACCCTACAAGCCCATAGCAAACCCTATAGACCCTACAAGCCCATAGAATCTGTGGCAAACCCCATAGGAAACCCTATAGACCCCACGACCCCATGGGCAACCCTATAGACCCCGCAACCCCATTGAATCTATGGCAAACCCCATAGCAAACCCTATAGACCCCACGACCCCATGGGCAACCCTATAGACCCTGCAACCCCATAGAATCTATGGCAAACCCTATAGGAAACCCTATAGACCCCAAGACCCCATAGGAAACCCTATAGACCCCACAAGCCCATAGAATCTGTGGCAAACCCTATAGGAAACCCTATAGACCCCACGACCCCATAGAGTCTATGGCAAACCCCATAGGAAACCCTATAGACCCCACGACCCCATAGCAAACCCTATAGACCCCACGACCCCATAGAATCTATGGCAAACCCTATAGGAAACCCTATAGACCCCGCGACCCCATAGAATCTATGGCAAACCCCATAGGAAATCCTATAGACCCCACGACCCCATAGCAAACCCTATAGACCCCATGACCCCATAGAATCTATTGCAAACCCCATAGCAAACCCTATAGACCCCGCAACCCCATAGAATCTATGGCAAACCCCATAGCAAACCCTATAGACCTCACGACCCCATAGAATCTATCACTGACCCCATAGCAAACCCTATAGACCCGAGGACCCCATAGCAAACCCTATAAACGCCGCAATCCCATAGAATCTATGGCAAACCCCATAGGAAACCCTTTAGACTCCACAACCCCATAGAATCTGTCACTGACCCCATAGGAAACCCTATGGACCCCACGACCCCATAGATTCTATCGCTGACCCCATAGCAAACCCTGTAGACCCCGCAGCCCCATAAAATCTATTCAAAACCCCATAGAAAACCCTATAGACCCAGTGGCCCCATAGAATCTATCTGAAGCCCCATAGCAAACCCTATAGACCCCGCAGCCCCATTGAATCTGTGGCAAACCCCATAGCAAACCCTATAGACCCCACGACCCCATGGGCAACCCTATAGACCCTGCAACCCCATAGAATCTATTTGCAAACCCCATAGCAAACCCTATAGACCCCGCGACCCCATGGGAAATCCTATAGACCCCGCAACCCCATAGAATCTATGGCAAACCCCATAGCAAACCCTATAGACCCCCACGACCCCATAGGAAACCCTATAGACCCCGCAACCCCATAGAATCTATGGCAAACCCCATAGCAAACCCTATAGACCCCACGACCCATAGGAAACCCTATAGACCCCGCAACCCCATAGAATCTATGGCAAACCCCCATAGCAAACCCTATAGACCCCACGACCCCCATAGCAAACCCTATAGACCCTACAAGCCCATAGAATCTGTGGCAAACCCCATAGGAAACCCTATAGACCCCACGACCCCATGGGAAACCCTATGGACCCCGCAACCCCATTGAATCTATGGCAAACCCCATAGCAAACCCTATAGACGCCATGACCCCATAGAATCTATTGCAAACCCCATAGGAAACCCTACAGACCCCACGACCCCATAGGAAACCCTATAGACCCCACAAGCCCATAGAATCTATAGCCAACCCCATAGGAAACCCTATAGACCCCACGACCCCATAGAATCTATAGCCAACCCCATAGCAAACCCTATAGACCCCACGACCCCATAGGAAGCCCCATTGCCGACCCCATAGGAAGCCCCGTTAACCCCCCCTCCTTCCAATCCCCTTCATTCAACCCCTGGAGGACTCCGCGCCTAGAGCGGCCCTCTCTATGGTCCCCGCGCACCTCCCCACTTCCGCTTCGCATCCGCAGAGGGGCGGGGATAAGAGAGGAAAAGGCGTGGTTATGTGAGGAAGTGGGCGTGGCTAAGAGCGGAAGAGGGCTTTGAAGCCGCCATGCGGGACCGGACGCGGGAACTCCTCCAGGTCCGCGGGGGGCGAGGGGAAAAAAAAAAAAAAAAAGCCGGGCGCTCTTAAAGGGGCCGCGTTAATTAACGCGGTAATTAGCGCTCATTAACGAGGGGATCCTCCGCCCGCAGGATTACATCCCCAGCGATGAGGAAGGAGAGGAGACGGTGGCGTTGGTGGGGCTGAAGGCGTCCAGTGAGGATGAGACGCTGTTGCAGGTGGGGTTAATTAGTGGGTAATTAGGGGTTAATTAATTAGCGCCTAGTTAGCGTGGCGGTTGGGGGAGGAGGGATTGAGTCGGGGTTGTGGCTTGGAGAAAGGGGTCGGTGGGGGCTGTGTGGGATGGGGAGGCGTTGAGCACCTGCTGATTAGCGTCTAATTAATAATTAATTGATGGCTGATTAGTAATTAATTAAATGCTAATTAAGGCGTTGAGGGGGTGATAGGGGATGCGGGCTCCACTGCGTGGCATGTAGCTTTATGGGGTGGGTTTAATGCGTGATTAGCAGGTGATTAGCATCTAATTAGCACGGAATAAATAATTAGGGAGAGTTAATTAATTCTGGCTGGGCATCTGGGGGGTCGAAGCTCATTAAGATGCTGCTTAATTAGATTTAATTGGGGGCGTGCGTGGCGTTAGGGGAACACAAGCATGCATGCTACTTAATCTTGTTTGGTATTTCCTTTGCATGTAATTAGCATAGGAGGCGGGGCAAGTGCTTCTAACTGCTTTAATTACTGCCCAAAGCGTACCTAATTAGCATCTCATTAATATGCAGTCGAGGCATTTAGGGGGGTGATGAGTTTTGATGGGGTTAATTGGGGTAAATGGCATTGTGAGACCCCGGAAGTGCCCCTAAGCCCCTCCCCCAAATTAGCATGTGATTAGCATCTAATTAGAATCCAGTGATTAGCTATCAACATCTAATTGGTAATTTATTGTAGAATGGGCAAAAGGGGGGCATGTTGTCATTAATTGGGGTGTTAATGGAATTAATGAAGGCGAATAGTATCAGGGCTGTCAAAGACTGGCCCGAATGGCCTAATTAGCATCTAATTAACATCTAATTAGCGCCTAATTAGCAACTCATTGTAGGGGGAGAATGGGGGGGAATGGTGTCATTAATTGGGGGTATTAATGCAGTTAATGGGGGGGCCCTGAAGGAAGCCCTGAATGCCTTAATTAGCATCTGATTAGCATCTAATTAGCAACTGGCTGTGGGGGGAATGGGGAATGGAGGGCAGTGCTGTCATTAATTGGGGTATTAATGGGGGCAAATGGCATCTTAGGCCCTCAAGGAAGCCTCGATCCCCCCTTAATGAGCCCCTAATGAGCCGCTAATTTGTGCCTAATTAACAATTAGAAATTGATGGGGGGGGGGGGAATGGGGGCAGTGGTGCCATTAATTGGGGTATTAATGGGGTCAATGGGGGCGAATGGCAGCAGGGGCCCTGAAGGCAGCCCTAAGGAGCCCCTAATTAGCAGCTAATTAGCGCCTAATTGGCAACTGACTGGGGGGCTGGGGGGTGGGATTGGGGGTCAGTGCTGTCATTAATTGGGGTTTTAATGGGGTTAATGGGGGGGAGTGGCATCGGGGGCCCTGAATGCAGCCCAGGACGCCCCTAATTAGCATCTAATTAGCATCTAATTAGCAACTGATGAGCAATTTGTTGTAAGGGGAGTGGGGGGGAGTGGTGTGATTAATTGGGGGTATTAATGGAGTTAATGGGGGCCAATGGCAGAGGGGGCCCTGACAGCAGCCCCGACCCCCCCTTAATGAGCTCCTAATTAGCAGCTAATTAGTGCCTAATTGGCAACTGACTGGGGGGATGGGGGGGGGAATGGGGGTCAGTGCTGTCATTAATTGGGGTTTTAATGGGGTTAATGGGGGGGAATGGCATCGGGAGCCCTGAATGCAGCCCAGGACGCCCCTAATTAGCATCTAATTAGCATCTAATTAGCAACTGATGAGCAATTTGTTGTAGGGGGAGTGGGGGGAGTGGTGTGATTAATTGGGGGTATTAATGGGGTTAATGGGGGCCAATGGCAGAGGGGGCCCTGACAGCAGCCCCGACCCCCCCTTAACGAGCCCCTAATTAGCAGCTAATTAGTGCCTAATTGGCAACTGACTGAGGGGATGGGGGGGGAATGGGGGTCAGTGCTGTCATTAATTGGGGTTTTAATGGGGGGGAATGGCATCGGGGTCCGTGAAGGCAGCCCGGAACGCCCCTAATGAGCCCCTAATTAGCATCTAATGAGCGATTAATGAGCAATTAATCAGGCGCGGGCAGTGCGGGAAGCGCTGCGCTGCATGGAGAGCAAGGTGGCGGCGCTGGAGGCCCTGCAGGAGGCGCTGCTGGGAAACGCCCTGCCTGACAACGGTGGGGTCAGGGGTCAGAGGTCATGGGGGTCACGGGGTCATGGGGGTCACGGGGGGTCAGGTTATGGGGGTCACAGGGTCATGGGTCTTTGTCTATGGGGTTTGTCTATGGGGTTTGTCTATGGGGTTTGTCTATGGGGTTAGTTTATGGGGCTGTGTGGGGACATATGGGGTTTTTCTATGGGGTCTCTATGGGGCTTTTTTGTGGGGTCACTATGGGATTTTTCTGTGGGGTTTGTCTATGGGGTCCTTATGGGCTCTATGGGGCTCTGTGGGGTCTCTATGGGGCTATATGGAGCTCGATGGGGTTTCTGTGGGCACTTATGGGATCTCCATGGGGTTTCTTTCTATGGAGTTCTAAAGGGTTCTATGGGGTTTTGCTATGGGGTTTCTCTCTCTATGGGGTTTCGCTATGGGCTTCTATGGGGTTTCTGTTGAGTTTCTGTGGGCTCTATGGGGTCTCCATGCATCTCTATGGGGTTTTTATGGGTTCTATGGGGCATTACAGGTTTCTCTGTGGGGTTTCTCTATAGGGCTGTGTGGGGTCTCTATGGGGCTTTTTTGTGGGGTCTCTATGGGGTTTGTCTGTGGGGTCCTTATGGGCTCTAGGGGGCTCTGTGGGGTCTCTATGGGGCTATATGGAGCTCTATGGGGTTTCTGTGGGCACTTACGGGATCTCCATGGGGTTTCTTTCTATGGAGTTCTAAAGGGTTCTATGGGGTTTCTCTTTCTATGCGGTTTCTCTTTCTATGGGGTTCCTCTATGGGGTTTCGCTGTGGGGTTTCTCTCTTTATGGGGTTTCGCTATGGGGTTTCTCTCTCTATGGGGTTTTGCTATGGGATTTCTCTCTCTATGGGGTTTCGCTATGGGCTTCTATGGGGCTTCTGTTGAGTTTCTGTGGGCTCTATGGGGTCTCCATGCATCTCTATGGGGTTTTTATGGGTTCTATGGGGCATTACAGGTTTCTCTGTGGGGTTTCTCTGTGGGGTTTCTCTATAGGGCTGTGTGGGGTCATATGGGGCTTTTTTGTGGGGTCTCTATGGGGCTTTTTTGTGGGGTCTTTATGGGCTCTATGGGGCTCTGTGGGGTCTCTATGGGGTTATATGGAGCTCTATGGGGTTTCTGTGGGCACTGATGGGATCTCCATGGGGTTTCTCTCTCACTATGGGGTTTCTCTCTCTCTATGGGGTTTCTCTCTCTCTATGGGGTTTCTCTCTCTCTATGGGGTTTCTCTCTCTCTATGGGGTTTCTCTCTCTCTATGGGGTTTCTCTCTCTATGGGGTTTCGCTATGGGGTATCTGTTGAGTTTCTGTGGGCTCTATGGGGTCTCCATGCATCTCTATGGGGTTTTTATGGATTCTATGGGGCATTACAGGTCTCTATGGGGTTTCTCTATGGGGTTTCTCTATGGGGTTTCTCTATGGGGTTTCTCTATGGGGTTTCTCTATGGGGTTTCTCTATGGGGTTTCTCTATGGAGTTTTTCTATGGGGCTTGTCTATGGGGCTGTGTGCGGTTATATGGGGTTTTTCTATGGGGTCTCTATGAGGTTTGTCTGCAGGGGATCTCTATGGGGTTTTTCTATGGGGCTCTTTTCTGTGGGGTTTGTCTATGGGGGTCTCTATGGGGGATTCTATGGGGCTGTATGGGGTTATATGGGATTGTATGGGGGCTCTATGGAGTTGTGTGGGTCTCTGAGATCTTTATGGGGTCAGTGGGGCTCTATGAGGCTCTGGGTCTTTGTGGGGTCTCTGTGTGGTTATATGGGGCTCTGTGGGGTTTCTGGGAGCTCTGTAGGGTTTCTATGAAGTTCTAAGGGGTTTGTGGGGTTTGTCTGTGGGGTTTGTCTGTGGGGTTTGTCTGTGGGGTTTGTCTGTGGGGTAATATGGGATTATATGGGGTCTCTGTGGGGTCTCTATGAGGCTCTATGGGTGTCTGTGGGGTCTCTATGAGGTTATATGGGGCTCTGTGGGGTTTCTGAGAGCACTATGGGATCTCCATGGGGTTTTTTTCTATGGAGTTCTAAAGGGTTCTATGGGGTTTCGCTATGGGGTCTCTATGGGGTTCTATGGGGTGTCTGTTGAGTTTCTGTGGGCTCTATGGGATCCCCATGCATATCTATGGGGTTTCTCTATGGGGTTTCTCTATGGGGTTTCCCTATGGGGTTACGTGGGGCTTGTTTATGGGGCTGTGTGGGGTCATATGGGGTTTTTCTATGGGGTCTCTATGGGGCTTTTTTGTGGGGTCTCTATGGGGTTTGTCTGTGGGGTCCTTATGGGCTCTATGGGGCTCTGTGGGGTCTCTATGGGGCTATATGGAGCTCTATGGGGTTTCTGTGGGCACTTATGGGATCTCCATGGGGTTTCTTTCTATGGGGTTTCGCTATGGGGTTTCTCTTTCTATGGGGTTTCGCTATGGGCTTCTATGGGGTATCTGTTGAGTTTCTGTGGGCTCTATGGGGTCTCCATGCATCTCTATGGGGTTTTTATGGGTTCTATGGGGCATTACAGGTTTGTGTGGGGTTTATCTGTGGGGTTCTATGGGGCTTGTCTATGGGGCTGTGTGGGATTATGTGTGGTTTTTCTATGGGGTCTCTATGGAAACTTTGTGGAGCTGTGGCGTCTCTATGGGTCCCCATGGGGTTTTTGTGGGGTCTCTGGGGTTTCTATGAGCTCTATGGGGCATTATAGCTCTCTATGGGGTCCCTATGGGGTTTCTCTGGGGTCTCTATAGCTCTCTATGTGTCCCTATGGGGTTTCTGTGGGGTCTCTTTGGGCTGCTATGGGGTCTCTGTGGTTTCCATGAGCTCTGTGGGGCATTATAGCTCTCTATGGGGTTTTTGTGGGGTCCCTATGGGTCTCTGTGGGGTTTCAGTGGGTTACTATGGGGTCTCTATGGGGTTTCTATGAGCTCTATGGGGCATTATAGCTCTCTGTGGGGTCCCTATGGGGTCTCTATGGGGCTTCTATGGGGCGTTATAGCTCTCTATGGGGGTTCTGTGGGGTCCCTATGGGGTCTCTATGGGGTTTCTATGGGGCGTGATAGCTCTCTATGGAGGTTCTGTGGGGTCTCTGTGGGTTGCTATGGAGTCTCTGGGGTTGCTATGAGCTCTATGGGGCATTATAGCTTTCTGTGGGGTCTCTATGGGTCCCTATGGGGTCCGAATGTGTCCCTATGGGGTTTCTGTGGGGTCTTTGGGGTTGGTATGAGCTCTGTGGAGCACTATGGCTCTCTATGGGGTCTCTATGGGGTTTCTGTGGGGTCTCTGTGTGTTGCTATGGGGTCTTTGGGGTTGCTATGAGCTCTATGGGGCATTATAGCTCTCTGTGGGGTCCCTATGGGTCCCTATGGGGCACTATGGCTCTCTCTGGGGCCTCTGTGGGGTCTCTGTGGGTTGCTATGGGGTCTCTAGGGTTGCTATGAGCTCTATGGGGCACTATATCTCTCTGTGGGGTCTCTATGGGTCCCTATGGGGTCTGAATGTGTTCCTATGGGGTTTCTGTGGGGTCTCAGTGGGTTGCTATGGGGTTTCTAGGGTTGCTATGAGCTCTATGGGGCACTATAGCTCTCTGTGGGGTCTCTGTGGGTTGCTATGGGGTCTTTGGGGTTGCTATGAGCTCTGTGGGGCACTATATCTCTCTGTGGGGTCTCTATGGGTCCCTATGGGGTCTGAATGTGTCCCTATGGGGTTTCTGTGGGGTCTTTGGGGTTGCTATGAGCTCCATGGGGCATTATAGCTCTCTATAGGGTTTCTGTGGGGTCTCTATGGGTTGCTATGAGGTCTTTGGGTTTCTATGAACTCTATGGGGCACTATAGGTCTCTATGGGGTTTCTGTGGGGTCTCTGTGGGTTGCTATGGAGTCTCTGGGGTTTCTCTGAGCTCTATGGGGCACTATAGCTCTCTATTGGGTTGCTATGAGCTCTGTGGGGCACTATAGCTCTCTATGGGGTTTCTGTGGGGTTTCTGTGGGGTCTCTGTGTTGCTATGTGGTCTTTGGGGTTGCTATGAGCTCTATGGGGCACTATAGATCTCTTTGGGGTTTCTGTGGGGTTTCTACGAGCTCTATGGGGCATTATAGCTCTCTGTGGGGTCTCTATGGGTCCCTATGGGGTCTGAATGTGTGCCTGTGGGGTTTCTGTGGGGTCTTTGGGGTTGGTACGAGCCCTGTGGGGCACTATAGCTCTCTATGGGGTTGCTATGAACTCTATGGAGCATTATAGCTCTCTATAGGGTTTCTGTGGGGTCTCTATGGGTTGCTATGGGGTCTTTGGGTTTGTTATGAGCTCTATGGGGCATTATAGGTCTCTGTGGGGTCTCTGTGGCATCTCTGTGTGTTGCTATGGGGTCTTTAAGGTTGCTATGAGCTTTATGGGGCACTATAGCTCTCTATGGGGTCTCTATGGGGTTTCTGTGGGGTCTCTGTGGGTTGCTATGGGGTCTTTGGTGTTTCTATGAGCTCTATGGGGCACTATAGCTCTCTATGGGGTTTCTGTGGGGTCTCTGTGGGTTGCTATGGAGTCTCTGGGGTTTCTATGAGCTCTATGGGGCATTATAGCTCTCTGTGGGGTCCCTATGGGGTCCCTATGGGGCTTTATAGCTCTCTATGGGGTCTCTGTGGGCTCTATGGGGCATTATAGCTCTCTATGGGTGTTCTGTGGGGTCTCTATGGGGGTTCTTTGTGGTCTCTATGGGGCATTATAGCTTTCTATAGGGTTCCTATGGGGCGTGATAGCTCTGTATGGGGTCCCTATGGGGTTTCTGTGGGGTCTCTGTGTGTTGCTATGGGGTCTTTGGGGTTGCTATGAGCTCTATGGGGCACTATAGCTCTCTGTGGGGTTTCTGTGGGGTCTCTGTGGGTTGCTATGGGGTCTCTAGGGTTGCTATGAGCTCTGTGGGGCATTATAGCTCTCTGTGGGGTCTCTATGGGTCCCTATGGGGTCTGAATGTGTGCCTATGGGGTTTCTGTAGGGTCTCTATGGAGCATTATTGTTCTCTATGGGGTCTCTATGGGGCATTGTAGCTTTCTGTGCTGTCTCTATGTGTCCCTATGGGGTCTGAATGTGTTCCTATGGGGTTTCTGTGGGGTCTTTGGGGTTGCTATGAGCTCTATGGGGCATTATAGCTCTCTATGGGGTCTCTATGGGGTTTCTGTGGGGTCTCTGTGGGTTGCTATGGGGTCTCTAGGGTTGCTATGAGCTCTATGGGGCACTATAGCTCCCTGTGGGGTCCCTGTGGGGTCCCTGTGGCTCTGTGTGCGTTGCTATGGGGCAGCCCCCCGTGGGCCGTTTCCCCAGCAGAGCAGAAGCGCGCCCTGCAGGCGCAGCAGGAGGAGCTGCAGCTGCTGGCCAACCAGACGCGCTGCCACCTCCAAGGTGCGACCCCACAACCCCACAAATCCACCCCAAAATCCCCCGTTTCCCCCCCCGCAAGCCGCTTTTCCCCCCCAAGAAACCCCAGAAGTCCAAAAAATCCCCCGTTTTTACCCCCAAATCCCCCATCTTTGCCCCCAAATCCCATTTTTACCCCCCAAAGTCCCTTTATAGGATCCCAAAATTCCCCTACCCCCCCAAAATCCCATTTTACCCCAAAATTCCCTTTATAGGCTCCCAAAAATCCCATTTTCACCCCCAAAATCCCTTTGTAGGATCCCAAAATCCCCTTTTTACCCCAAAAATCCCCCATTTTTCTCCCCAAAATCCCCCATTTCCCCCCCAAAATCCCATTTTTACCCCCAAAATCCCTTTATAGGTTCCCCAAAATCCCCTATATCTGTCCAAAATCCCATTTTTACCCCCAAAATCCTTTTTTAGGATCCCAAAATCCCCCATTTCCCTCTTTAAATGCCATTTTTACCCCAAAAATCCGATTATAGGGTCCCAAAATCCCCTTTTTCTCCCCCAAAAACCATTTTCACCCCAAAAATCCCATTATAGGAGCCCCAAATCCCCCATGTCCCCCCCAAAAATCCCATTTTTCTCCCTAAAAATCCCCCATTCCCCCCCCCAAATCCCATTTTTACCCCAAAAATCCCTTTATAGGATCCCCAAATCCCCCATTTCCCTCTTTAAATGCCATTTTTACCCCAAAAATCCGATTATAGGGTCCCAAAATCCCCTTTTTCTCCCCCAAAAACCATTTTCACCCCAAAAATCCCATTATAGGAGCCCCAAATCCCCCATGTCCCCCCCCAAAAATCCCATTTTTCTCCCTAAAAATCCCCCATTCCCCCCCCCCCCCCAAATCCCATTTTTACCCCAAAAATCCCTTTATAGGATCCTCAAATCCCCCATTTCCCTCTTTAAATCCCATTTTTACCCCAAAAATCCGATTATAGGATCTCAAAATCCCCTTTTTCTCCCCAAAAAACCATTTTCACACCAAAATCCCATTATAGGAGCCACAAATCCCCCATGTCCCCACCAAAATCCCATTTTTCTTCCTAAAAATCCCCCATTTCCCCCCCCAAAATCCGATTTTTACCCCCAAAATCCCTCTATAGTTTCCCAAAAATCCCCTTTTCCTCCCCCAAAATCCCATTTTTACCCCCAAAATCCCTTTATAGGTTCCCTAAAATCCCCCATTTCTGTCCAAAATCCCATTTTTACCCTCAAAATCCCTTTTTAGGATCCCAAAATCCCCCATTTCCCTCTTTAAATCCCACTTTTACCCCAAAAATTCGATTGTAGGATCCCAAAATCCCCTTTTTCTCCCCCAAAAACCATTTTCACACCAAAATCCCATTATAGGAGCCCCAAAAGCCCCTGTTCTCCCCCCACAAATCCCCCAATCCCACTAAAATCCTATTTTTACCCCCAAAATCCCTTTATAGGATCCAAAAATCCCCCATTCCTCCCCCCAAAATCCCATTCTTACCCCAAAAATCCCCCATTTCCTCCCCCAAATCCCCTTTTTCCTCCCCAAAAATCCCCCATTCTCCCCAAGATCCCATTTTTCCCCCATAAATCCCTTTATAGGATCCCCAAAATCCCTCATTCCCCCCCCCAAAAATCCCATTTTTACCCCAAAATTCCCTTTATACGTTCCCCAAGATCCTATTTTCACCCTCAAAATCCCTTTATAGGATCCCCAAAATCCCCCAAATCCACTTTTTACCCCCACAATCCCATTTTTACCTCCAAAATCCCTTCATAGGATCCCCAAAATCCCCCAAATCCCCTTTTTCCCTGCAAAATCCCATTTTCACCCCAGAATTCCCTTTATGAGATCCCCATAATCCCCCATTTCCTCCCCAAAATCCCATTTTTACCCCAAAAATCCCTTTATAGGATCCCCAGAATCCCACTTTTACCCCAAAAATCCCTTCATAGGATCCCCAAAATCCCCCAAATCCACTTTTTACCCCCACAATCCCAGTTTTACCCCAAAAATCCCTTTATGGTTCACAAAAATCCCCTTTTTCTCCCCCAAAATCCCATTTTTACCTCCAAAATCCCTTTATAGGATCCCAAAAATCCCCCAAATCCCCTTTTTCCCCACAAAATCCCATTTTCACCCCAAAAATCCATTTATAGGTTCCCAAAAATCCCCCATTTTTCTCTCCCCAAATCCCCCATTTTTTTTCCCCCCAAATCCCTCTATTTTTCTCCCCCAAAATCCCCTTTTTCTCCTCAAAATCCCCATTTTTACCCCCAAAATCTCTTTATAGGTTCCCAAAAATCCCCCATTTCCCCCCAAAATCCCCTTTTTCCTCCCTAAAAATCCCCCATTCTCCCCAAGATCCCATTTTTGCCCCCAAATTCCCTTTATAGGTTCCCCAAAATCCCTCATTCCCCCCCAAAATCCCCTTTTTCCCCCATAAATCCCTTTATAGGATCCCCAAAATCCACTTTTTACCCCACAATCCCAGTTTTACCCCAAATATTCCTTTATAAGTTCCCAAAAATCCCCTTTTTCTCCCCCAAAATCCCATTTTTACCTCCAAAATCCCTTCATAGGATCCCAAAAATCCCCCAAATCCCCTTTTTCCCTGCAAAATCCCATTTTCACCCCAGAATTCCCTTTATGAGATCCCCAAAATCCCCCGTTTCCTCCCCAAAATCCCATTTTTACCCCAAGAATCCCTTCGTAGGTTCCCAAAAATCCCCCATTTCCCCCCCAGATTCTCATTTTTCCCCCCCAAATCCCATTTTTACCCCCAAAAACCCCATTTTCCCCCCCCCAAAACTCCATTTCCCCCCCCCCCAAATCCCCATTTTTCCCCCCCAAAATCCCCTTTTTCCCCCAAAAAAATCCCCATTCCCACCCCCCAAACCAAAACCCCAAAACCCTTCATTTCTTTTTCCCCCCAAAACGCCCCAAAATCGCCCGATTTCACCCCAAACCGCAGCGCTGGAGCCTCGGCCTGAGGACCAACAAAACCTGGCCTCCATCAGCGCCCGCGTCCGGCGCACGCAGGTACCGAAATTGGGCTGAAAAAGGGCATTTTGGGGGCATTTTGGGGGCTTTTTGGGGCTTTTTGGGGCTTTTTGGGGCTTTTTGGGGCTTTTTGGTGTTATTGATGCTGCTGATGGTGAGGGGCGTTTTGGGGTGAAAAAGGAGATTTGGGGCAAAAGGAGACGATGGGGATTGAAGGAAACAGAAAAGCGTGTTGAAAAGGGAAAGCAATTGAATTTGGGGAAAAAACAGGGAGTAGAAAAGCCCAGATTTAAGGTGAAAAACAGGGATTTCTGGAAAAAAAAAAGCCCAGATTTAAGGTGAAAAACAGGGAGTTCTGGAAAAAAAAAAACACCCAGATTTAAGGTTAAAAACAGGGATTTCTGGGAGAAAACCCCATATTTAAGGTAAAAAAACAGGGATTTCTGGGAGAAAACCCCAGATTTAAGGTGAAAAACAGGGATTTCTGGGAGAAAAAGCCAGATTTTAGGTTAAAACAGGGATTTCTGGCAAAAAAAAACCCAGATTTAAGGATAAAAACAGGGATTTCTGTGTAAGAAAAGCCCAGATTTAAGGGAAAAACCCCAAATTTAAGGTGAAAAACAGGGATTGCTGTGTAAGAAAAGCCAAATTTAAGGTTGAAAACAGGGATTTCTGGGAGAAAACCCCAGATTTAAGGTAAAAACCCCATATTTAAGGTTAAAAACAGGGATTTCTAGCAGAAATACTCATATTTAAGGGGGAAAACCCCAGATTTAAGGGAAAACCCCAAATTTAAGGTCATAACCAGGGATTTCTTGGAGTAAAAGCCAGATTTAAGGTTAAAAACAGGGATTTCTGCCAAAAAAACCCAGATTTAAGGTTAAAAACAGGGATTTCTTGGAGTAAAAGCCAGATTTTAGGTGAAAAACAGGGATTTCTAGCAGAAATACTCATATTTAAGGGGGAAAACCCCATATTTAATGGAAAAACAGGGATTTGTGTGAGAAAAAGCCAGATTTAAGGTTAAAACCAGGGATTTCTGGCAAAAAAACCCCAGATTTAAAGTTAAAACCAGGGATTTCTGTGAGAAAACCCCAGATTTACAGGGAAAAACCCCAGATTTAAGGTTAAAAAAATAGTTTTCTGGGACAAAAAGCCAGATTTTAGGTTAAAAACAGAGATTTCTGTGAGAAAACCCCAAATTTACGGTTAGAAACAGGGATTTCTTGGAGAAAAAGCCAGGTTTTAGGTTAAAAACAGGGATTTCTGTGAGAAAAAGCCAGGTTTTAGGTTAAAACAGGGATTTCTGGCAAAAAAAAAACCAGATTTAAGGTTAAAACCAGGGATTTCTGTGTAAGAAAAGCCAAATTTAAGGGAAAAACCCCAAATTTAAGGTGAAAAACAGGGATTTCTTGGAGAAAAATCCAGATTTTAGGTGAAAAACAGGGATTTCTAGCAGAAATACTCATATTTAAGGGGGAAAACCCCATATTTAATGGAAAAACAGGGATTTGTGTGAGAAAAAGGCAGATTTAATGTTAAAACCAGGGATTTCTGTGAGAAAACCCCAGATGTATGGGAAAAACCCCAAATTTAAGGTGAAAAACAGGGATTTCTGGGAGAAAAAGCCAGTTTTAAGGGGAAGAACTTCAAATTAAATGTTTAAAACAGGGATTTCTTGGAGTAAAAGCCAAAGTTAAGTTTAAAAACAGGGATTTGTGTGAGAAAACCCCATATTTAAGGTTAAAAACAGGGATTTTTGTGAGAAAACCCCAAATCTAAGGTTAAAACCAGGCAGTTCTTGTAGAAAAAGCAAGATTTTAGGTGAAAAACAGGGATTTCTAGCAGAAATACTCATTCAAGGGGGAAAACCGAATATTTAATGGGAAAACCAGGGATTAGGGGGTAGGGGGTAGGGTTGGGGTTAGTGTAGGGTTTAGGGTTGGCGTTTAGGGTTTAGGGTTGGGGTTTAAGATTATGGTTATGCTTTAGGGTTTAGGGTTGGGGTTATGGTTAGGGTCAGGGTTAGGGTATAGGGTTAGGGTTGGGTGTAGGGTTGGGGTTGTTAGTGTTAGGGTTGGGTTAGGATTAGAGTTTAGGGTTGGGTTTAGGGTTAGGGTTAGTGGTTGGGTTTAGGGTTAGGGTTTAGGGTTGAGGTTTAAGATTAGGGTTATGCTTTAGGGTTTAGGGTTATGGTTTGGGTTAGGGTTAGGGTTAGTGGTTGGGTTTAGGGTTAGGGTTTAGGGTTGAGGTTTAAGATTAGGGTTATGCTTTAGGGTTTAGGGTTATGGTTTAGGTTAGGGTTAGGGTTAGTGATTGGGTTTAGGGTTTGGGGTTAGGGTTGGGGTTTAAGATTAGGGTTATGCTTTAGGGTTTAGGGTTGGGGTTATGGTTTAGGTTAGGGTTAGGGTTGGGTTTAGGGTTAGGTTTAGGGTTGGGGTTAGAGTAGGGTATAGGGTTAGGGTTTGGGTTGGGTGTAGGGTTAGGGTTAGGGTTGTTAGGGTTAGGGTTAGGATTAGAGTTTAGGGTTGGGTGTAGGGTTAAGGTTAGGGTTGTTAGGGTTGGGTTAGGATTAGAGTTTAGGGTAGTGTTTAGGGTTAGTGGTTGGGTTTAGGGTTAGGGTTTAGGGTTTGGGGTTAGGGTTTTTAGGGTTAGAGTAGGGTTAGGGTTTAGGGTTAGGGTTCGAGTAGGGTTAGGATTAGGGTAGGGGTAGGGGTAGGGTTAGTGTAGGGTTTAGGGTTGGCTTTTTGGGTTTAGGGTTAGGGTTTAGGGTTGGGGTTTAAGATTAGGGTTATGCTTTAGGGTTTAAGGTTGGGGTTATGGTTTAGGTTAGGGTTTGGGTTAGGTTTAGGGTTGGGCTGGTGTTGTGTTTAGGGTTAGGGTTTAGGGTTTGGGGTCAGGGTTTTTAGGATTAGAGTAGGGTTAGGGTTTAGGGTTAGGGATGGGATAGGGTTAGGGTTAGTGTAGGGGTTAGGGTTGGCGTTTAGGGTTAGGGTTTAGGGTTGGGGTTTAAGATTATGGTTATGCTTTAGGGTTTAGGGTTGGGTTTATGGTTTAGGTTAGGGTCAGGTTTAGGGGTGGGTTTAGGGTTAGGTTTAGGGTTGGGCTAGTGTTGGGTTTAGGGTTAGGGTCAGAGTAGGGTATAGGTTTAGGTTTTGGGTTTATGGTTAGGGTTGGGTGTAGGGTTAGGGTTAGGGTTGTTAGGGTTGGGTTAGGGTTAGGATTAGAGTAGGGTTAGGGTTAGTGGTTGGGTTTAGGTTTAGGGTTTGGGGTTAGGGTTAGGGTTAGAGTAGGATTAAGGTTTAGGGTTAGGGTTGGAGTAGGGTTAGGGGTAGTGGTAGGGTAGGGGTTAGGGTTGGCGGTTGGGGTTTAAGATTAGGGTTATGCTTTAGGGTTTAGGGTTGGGATTATGGTTTGGGTTAGGGTTAGGGTTGGGTTTAGGGTTGGGCTAGTGTTGGGTTTAGGGTTAGGGTCAGAGTAGGGTATAGGGTTAGGGTTGTAGGGTTAGGGTCAGGGTTGTTAGGGTTGGGTTAGGATTAGAGTTTAGGGTTGGGTTTAGGGTTAGGGTTTAGGGTTTGGGGTTGGGGTTTTTAGGGTTAGAGTAGGATTAGGGTTTAGGTTTAGGGTAGGGGTTAGGATTAGAGTATGGTTAGGGTTAGTGGTTGGGTTTAGGGTTAGGGTTTAGGGTTTGGGGTTAGGGTTTTTAGGGTTAGAGTAGGATTAGGGTTTAGGGTTAGGTTTGGAGTAGGGTTAGGGTTAGGATTAGGGGTAGAGTAGTGGTTAGGGTTGGCATTTAGGGTTTAGGGTTAGGGTTTAGGTTTGGGGTTATGGTTTAGGTTAGGGTCAGTTTTAGGGGTGGGTTTGGGGTTAGGTTTAGGGTTGGGCTAATGTTGGGTTTAGGGTTAGAGTAGGGTAAAGGGATAGGGTTTGGGGTTAGGGTAGGGTTGTTAGGGTTGTGTGTAGGGTTAGGATTAGGGTAGGGTTATGGTTAGTGGTTGGGTTTAGTGTTAGGGTTTAGGGTTAGGGTTTTTAGGGTTAGAGTAGGATTAGAGTTTAGGGTTAGGGTTGGAGTAGGGTTAGTTTTAGGATTAGGGTTAGGGTATGGTTGGGGTAGGGGTTAGGGTTGGCGTTTAGGGTTTAGGGTTGGGGTTATGGTTTAGGTTAGGGTTAGGGTTGGGTTTAGAGTTAGGGTTAGAGTAGGGTATAGGGTTAGGGTTTGGGGTTAGGGTTGGATGTAGGGTTAGGGTTAAGGTTAGGGTTAGGATTAGAGTAGGGTTAGGGTTAGTGGTTGGGTTTAGGTTTAGGGTTTGCGGTTAGGGTTAGGGTTAGAGTAGGATTAAGGTTTAGGGTTAGGGTTGGAGTAGGGTTAGGGGTAGTGGTAGGGTAGGGGTTAGGGTTGGCGTTTAGGGTTTAGGGTTAGGGTTTAGGGTTGGGGTTTAAGATTATGGTTATGCTTTAGGGTTTAGGGTTGGGATTATGGTTTGGGTTAGGGTTGGGTTAGGGTTAGGGTTAGGGTATAGGGTTAGGGTTAGGGTTAGGGTTGTGTTTAGGGTTGGGCTGGTGTTGGGTTTAGGGTTAGGGTCAGAGTAGGGTATAGGGATAGAGTTTGGGGTTAGGGTTAGGGTTGGGTGTAGCGTTAGGGTTGTTAGGGTTGGGTTAGGATTAGAGTTTAGGGTTGGGTTTAGGGTTAGAGTAGGGTTTGGGTTAGGGTTAGTGGTTGGGTTTAGGGTTAGGGTTTAGGGTTTGGGGTTAGGGTTTCTAGGGTCAGAGTAGGATTAGGGTTTAGGGTTAGGGTTGGAGTAGGGTTAGGGTTAGTGTAGGGGTTAGGGTTGGCTTTTTGGGTTTAGGGTTAGGGTTTAGGGTTGGTGTTTAAGATTAGGGTTATGCTTTAGGGTTTAGGGTTGGGGTTGTGGTTTAGGTTAGGGTTAGGGTTAAGGTTTGGGTTTGGGGTTAGGGTTTTTAGGGTTAGAGTAGGGTTTAGGGTTAGGGTTGGAGTAGGGTATAGGGTTCGGGTTAGGTTTGGGGTTAGGGTTGTTAGGGTTAGGGGTTAGGATTAGGGACAAGAACACCCCAGATTTTAGGGGAAAAGCAGGGTTTTCTTGGTGAAAACCCCCGTTTTTGGGGAATTTGGGGTTGTTTGTTGGGGTTTTGGGGCCATTTGTTGATGTTTTGGGGCCATTTTGGGCGTTTCGGTGCCGTTTCTTGGGATTTTAGGGTCATTTGGGGAGATTTTGGGGTCATTTATTGGGATTTCTTTGCCATTTATGGTTATTTTGTGGCCATTTTGTGGGATTTTGGGTTGTTTCTTGTGATTTTAGGGTCATTTGGGGAGATTTTGGGGCCATTTCTTGGGATTTTGGGCTCCTTTATTGGGATTTGGGGTCATTTTGGGAGATTTTGGGGCCATTTATTGGGAATTTGGGGCCATTTATTTGAATTTTGTGGCCATTTTTTGAGATTTTTGGTCATTTATTGGGATTTGGGGGCAATTTCTTGGGATTTTGGGTCATTTGGGGAGATTTTGTGACCATTTATTGGGATTTTGTGGCCGTTTCTTGGGATTTTGGGGCCATTTCTTGGGATTTTGAGTCTGGTTATTTGGATTTGGGGTCATTTTGGGAGATTTTGTGTTCTCTTATTGGGATTTTGGGGCCATTTATTGATATTTTGGTGCAATTTCTCAGGATTTTGGGGCCGTTTCCTGGGATTTTGTGGCCGTTCATTGGGATTTGGGGTCCTTTATTGAGATTTTGTGGCCATTTCTTGGGATTTGGGGTCCTTTATTGGGATTTTGGTGTCATTAATTGGGATTTCAGGTCGTTGAATGGGATTTGGGGTCATTTTGGGAGATTTCGTGGCTATTTATTGGGATTTTGTGGCCTTTCATTGGGATTTTGGGGTCATTTATTGGGATTTTGGGGTAATTTCCTGGGATTTTCGGGCCTTTTATTGGGAATTGGGGTAATTTAATGGGATTTTGGTGTCATTAATTGGGATTTTGGTGTCATTTCTTGGGATTCTGGGGTAATTTCTTGGGATTTTGGAGCCATTTCTTGAGATTTTGGGGTCATTTCTTGGGATTTTGGTGCCGTTTGTTGGGATTTGGGGTTGCCTGATGGGTTCTTTGTGTCTCTTGCAGCACGGCGTCCTCCTGCAGGAGTTCCTGGCCGTGACGTCGAGGCTCCACGCAGCTCAGAGCCACTACAGGCAGCGCTGCCTGCAGCGAGTGCGGCGCCATCTGCACATCAGTCAGTGCCAGAACAGCCCAAAGATGGCCCCAAAAGGGCAAAAATGACCCCAAAATTGCCCTGAAAATGGCTTTAAAATGACCCTAAAAATGGCCCCGAAATGACCCCAAAAATGCCCTAAAATGGCTTAAAAATGTCCCTAAAAATGGCCCCCAAAATGACCCCAAAATGGTCCCCAAAATGACCCCAAAAATGGGCCAAAAAATGACCCCCAAAATGACCCCAAAAATGGGCCTAAAAATGACCCCAAAAATGACCCCAAAAGTGACCCAGAATGGCCCCAAAAATGGCCCCAAAAGGGCAAAAATGACCCCAAAAATTCCCCTAAAATGGCTTTAAAATGACCCTAAAAATGGCCCTGAAATGACCCCAAAATGACCCCAAAATTGCCCTAAAAGTGGCTTTACAGTGACACTAAAAATGGCCCCAAAAATGACCTCAAAATGACCCCAAAATTGCCCTAAAAATGGCTTTAAAATGACCCTAAAAATGGCCCCGAAATGACCCCAAAAATGCCCTAAAATGGCTTAAAAATGTCCCTAAAAATGGCCCCCCAAATGACCCCAAAATGACGCAGAATGGCCCCAAAAATGGCCCCAAAAATGGCCCCAAAAGGGCAAAAATGACCCCAAAAATTCCCCTAAAATGACCCCAAAAATGACCCCAAAAGTGACCCAGAATGGCCCCAAAAATGGCCCCAAAAATGACCCCAAAATGGCCCTAAAACAACCCCAAAAATGGCCCCAAAAGGGCAAAAATGACCCCAAAATTGCCCTAAAAATGGCTTTACAGTGACACTAAAAATGGCCCCGAAATGACCCCAAAAATGCCCTAAAATGGCTTAAAAATGTCCCTAAAAATGGCCCCCAAAATGACCCCAAAATGACACAGAATGGCCCCAAAAACGACCCCAAAAATGGGCCTAAAAATGACCCCACAATGCCCCAAAACTGACCCCAAAAGTGACCCAGAATGGCCCCAAAAATGTCCCCAAAAATGACCCCAAAATGGCCCTAAAACAACCCCAAAAATGGCCCCAAAAGGGCAAAAATGACCCCAAAATTGCCCTAAAAATGGCTTTAAAATGACCCTAAAAATGGCCCCGAAATGACCCCAAAAATGCCCTAAAATGGCTTAAAAATGTCCCTAAAAATGGCCCCCAAAATGACCCCAAAATGACGCAGAATGGCCCCAAAAACGACCCCAAAATTGGGCCTAAAAATGACCCCCAAAATGCCCCAAAAATGACCCCAAAAGTGACCCAGAATGGCCCCAAAAATGGCCCCAAAAATGACCCCAGAATGGCCCCAAAAATGACCCCAAAATGGCCCTAAAACAATCCCAAAAATGGCCCCAAAAGGGCAAAAATGACCCCAAAAATTCCCCTAAAATGGCTTTAAAATGACCCTAAAAATGGCCCCGAAATGACCCCAAAATGACCCCAAAATTGCCCTAAAAATGGCTTTAAAATGACCCTAAAAATGGCCCCGAAATGACCCCAAAAATGCCCTAAAATGGCTTAAAAATGTCCCTAAAAATGGCCCCCAAAATGACCCAAAAATGGCCCCCAAAATGACCCCAAAATGACGCAGAATGGCCCCAAAAATGGCCCCAAAAATGGGCCTAAAAATGGCCCCAAAAATGACCCCAAAAGTGACCCAGAATGGCCCCAAAAATGACCCCAAAATGGCCCTAAAACAACCCCAAAAATGGCCCCAAAAGGGCAAAAATGACCCCAAAATTGCCCTAAAAATGGCTTTACAGTGACACTAAAAATGGCCCCGAATGACCCCAAAAATGCCCTAAAATGGCCTTAAAATGACCCTAAAAATGGCCCCCAAAATGGTCCCCAAAATGACCCCAAAATGACGCAGAATGGCCCCAAAAATGACCCCAAAAATGGGCCTAAAAATGACCCCAAAAATGCCCTAAAAATGACCCCCAAAATGCCCCAAAAATGACCCCAAAAGTGACCCAGAATGGCCCCAAAAATGACCCAAAAGTGGCCCTAAAACAACCCCAAAAATGGCCCCAAAAGGGCAAAAATGACCCCAAAATTGCCTTAAAAATGGCTTTACAGTGACACTAAAAATGGCCCCGAAATGACCTAAATATGACCAAAAATGGCCCTAAAAATGACCAGTAAAATTGCCCAAAATGCCACGAAATTGGCCCCCAAAAGGACCTAAAAACGCCCCAATAAGACCCCAAAAATGGCCCTAAAAATAACCCCGAAAATGCTCTAAAAATCGCTTAAAAGTGACCCTAAAAATGGCCCCTGAAATGGCCCTAAAATGGTCACAAAAATGGCCCAAAAATGGCCCCAAAAATGGGCTCTAAATGGCCCCAGGAATGACCCCAAAAATGCCCTAAAAATGACCCCAAAAATGGCCCTAAAATGCCCTAAAAATGACCCTAAAAATGCCCCAAAAATGGCCCTAAAAAATCGCCCCAAAAATGCCCTAAAAATGACCCCACAGATGACCCCAAAATTGGCCCTAAAATGACCCAGAATGGCCCTAAAAATGACCCCAAAATGGCCCTAAAATGACCCCAAAAATGCCCCAAAATGACCCAGAATGGCCCCAAAAATGACCCCAAAAATGGCCCTGAAAATGCCCTAAAAATGACCCCATAAATGACCCAGAATGGCCCCAAAAATGGCCCTAAAATGACCCAGAATGGAGCTGAAAATGACCCCAAAAATGGCCCTAAAAAATGGCCCCAAAAATGACCCAAAACGGCTCCAAAAATGACCCAGAATGGCCCTAAAAATGGCCCTAAAAATGACCCTAAAAATGACCCCCAAAAATGCCCTAAAATGACCCCAAAAATGCCCTAAAATGACCCAGAATGGCCCCAAAAATGACCCCAAAAATGTCCCCGAAAATGCCCTAAAAATGGCTTAAAAATGACCCCAAAAAATGCCCTAAAAAAGGCTTATTAATGACCCTAAAAATGGCCCAGAAATGCCCTAAAAATGGCTTAAAAGTGTCCCTAAAAATGGCCCCAAAAATGCCCTAAAATGACCCCAAAAGTGGCCTCAAAAATGCCCTAAAAATGACCCCAAAAATGACCCAGAATGGCCCCAAAAATGGCCCTAAAATGACCCAAAATGACCCCCAAAATGGCCCTAAAAAATGGCGCCAAAAATGACCCTAAAAATGCCTTTAAGATGACCCCAAAAAAGCCCTAAAAATGGATCCAAAAATGGCCTTGAAAATGGCCCCAAAAATGGCCCTAAAATGCCCTAAAATGGGTTAAAAATGGCCCTAAAAATGACCCCAAAAATGGCCCAAAATGCCCCAAAAATGGCCCTAAAATTGACCCAGAATGGCCCCAAAAATGGCCTCAAAAACGACCCCAAAAATGGCCTTAAAAATGACCCCCAAAAATGGCCCCACAAATGACATTTATTAATTGTGTTTGCGGTCTGTTAATTGTGTTTGAGGTCCATTAATGGGGCTTTGGGGGCTATTAATTGGCTTTGGGCACTATTAATTAGGTTTGGGGTCCATTAATGGGGCTTTGGGGGCTATTAATTGGCTTTGGGGGCTATTAATTTGGCTTTGGGCACTATTAATTAGGTTTGGGGTCTATTAATGGGGCTTTGGGGTCTATTAATTTGGTTTGGGGTCTATTAATTGGGTTTGGGGGCTATTAATAGGGCTTTGGATTCTATTAATTGGGTTTGGGGGCTATTAATTGGATTTTGGGGTCTATTAATTGGGTTTGGGGGTATATTAATTGGGTTTGGGGGCTATTAGGTTTGGGGGCTATTAATAGGGCTTTGGGCACTATTAATTAGGTTTGGGGGCTATTAATAAGGTTTGGGGGCTATTAATAGGGCTTTGGAGTCTATTAATTGGGTTTGGGGGCTATTAATTGGATTTTGGGGTCTATTAATTGGGTTTGGGGGTCTATTAATTTGGTTTGGGGGCTATTAATTGGGATTTGGGGGCCATTAATTGGGCTTTGGGGTCTATTAATTTGGCTTTGGGCACTATTAATTAGGTTTGGGATCTATTAATGGGGCTTTGGGCGCTATTAATAGGGCTTTGGGCACTATTAATTAGGTTTGGGGGCTATTAATTAGGTTTGGGGCTATTAATAGGGCTTTGGGGTCTATTAATTGGGTTTGGGGGCTATTAATTAGGTTTGGGGGCTATTAATAAGGTTTGGGGGCTATTAATAGGGCTTTGGAGTCTATTAATTGGGTTTGGGGTCTATTAATTGGATTTTGGGGTCTATTAATTGGGTTTGGGGGCTATTAATTAGGTTTGGGGGCTATTAATTGGGTTTGGGGTCTATTAATTGGCTTTGAGGGTCTATTAATTAGGTTTGGGGGCTATTAATAAGGTTTGGGGGCTATTAATAGGGCTTTGGAGTCTATTAATTGGGTTTGGGGGCTATTAATTGGATTTTGGGGTCTATTAATCGGGTTTGGGGGTCTATTAATTTGGTTTGGGGGCTATTCGGATTTGGGGGCCATTAATTGGGCTTTGGGGTCTATTAATTTGGCTTTGGGCACTATTAATAAGGTTTGGGGTCTATTAATAGGGCTTTGGGCACTATTAATTAGGTTTGGGGGCTATTAATAGGGCTTCGGGGTCTATTAATTGGGTTTGGGGGCTATTAATTAGGTTTGGGGGCTATTAATAGGGCTTTGGGGTCTATTAATTGGGTTTGGGGGCTATTAATTAGGTTTGGGGGCTATTAATAGGGCTTTGGGGTCTATTAATTGGGTTTGGGGTCTATTAATTAGGTTTGGGGGCTATTAATAAGGTTTGGGGGCTATTAATAGGGCTTTGGAGTCTATTAATTGGGTTTGGGGGCTATTAATTGGATTTTGGGGTCTATTAATCGGGTTTGGGGGTCTATTAATTTGGTTTGGGGGCTATTCGGATTTGGGGGCCATTAATTGGGCTTTGGGGTCTATTAATTTGGCTTTGGGCACTATTAATAAGGTTTGGGGTCTATTAATAGGGCTTTGGGCACTATTAATTAGGTTTGGGGGCTATTAATAGGGCTTCGGGGTCTATTAATTGGGTTTGGGGGCTATTAATTAGGTTTGGGGGCTATTAATAGGGCTTTGGGGTCTATTAATTGGGTTTGGGGGCTATTAATTAGGTTTGGGGGCTATTAATAGGGCTTTGGGGTCTATTAATTGGGTTTGGGGTCTATTAATTAGGTTTGGGGGCTATTAATAAGGTTTGGGGGTTATTAATACGGCTTTGGAGTCTCTCTTAATTGGGTTTCGGGGCTATTAATTGGATTTTGGGGTCTATTAATTGGGTTTGGGGGTCTATTAATTGGGTTTGGGGGCTATTAATTGGCTTTGGGCACTATTAATTAGGTTTGGGGGCTATTAATGGGGCTTTGGGGTCTATTAATTGGCTTTGGGCACTATTAATTAGGTTTGGGGGCTATTAATGGGGCTTTGGGGTCTATTAATTGTGTTTGGGGGCCATTAATGGGGTTTTGGGGTCTATTAATGGGGATTTGGGGACCATTAATGGGGCTTTGGGGGGCTCTCAGTGGGATTTGGGGTCTATTAATTGGGTTTGGGGGCTCTGGGTGAATCCCTATGGGGTTTTTTTGGGGGGTCTGGCCCCATCTTTTGGGGTCCCCTGAGTTTATGGGGTGCCCCACAGCTGGGAACTCAGCGGTGACCGATGAGGAATTGGAGGAGATGCTGGAAAGCGGGCAGAGCGAAGTCTTCGTTTCCAACGTGAGTCGTGGGGCGCCCCATAGATCTCTAGGGGGTCCCTATGGGGTGTCTGTGGGGTCCCTAGGGGTCAATATGGGATCTATGGGGCTCTATGGGGTCCCTGTGGGTCAATATGGGATCTATGGGGCTCTATGGGGTCCCTGTGGGTCAATATGGGATCTATGGGGCTCTATGGGGTCCCTGTGGGTCAGTATGGGATCTATGGGGCTCAATAGGGTCCCTATGGGTTAATATGGGGTCTGTGGGGCTCTATGGGGTCCCTATGGGTCAGTATGGGATCTATGGGGCTCAATAGGGTCCCTATGTGTCAATATGGGATCTATGGGGCTCTATGGGGTCTCTGTGGGTCAATATTGGATCTATGGGGTCCCTATGGGCTCTCTGTGAGATCTCTACGGGTTTCCCCATAGGTCTCTATGGGGTCCCTATGGGTCAGTATGGGATCTATGGGGGCCCTATGGGTCCCTATAGTCACTATGGGATCTATGGGGTCCATATGGGTCTCTATGGGTCCCTGTAGGTCCCTATGTGTCAATATGGGATCTGTGAGGCTCTATGGGGTCCCTATGGGTCAACATGGGATCTGTGGGGCTCTATGGGGTCCCTGTGGGTCCCTATGGGTCTCTATGGGATCTCTATGGGTCTCTATGGGATCTGTGGGGTCCCTATGGGTCCCTATGGGTCTCTGCGTGCCTCTGGATCCCTTTGGGGTCCCTATGGGGTCCTTATGGGGTTTCTATGGGGTGCCCCCAGGTCGTCAGGGAGACGTCGGACCAGGTGTCGTCTGTGGGTCCCTATGGGGTCCCTATGGGGTCCCTATGGGGTCCCTATGGGTTCCTATGGGTCTCTGCGTCCCTATGGGTCCCTTTGGGGTCTTTATGGGATCCTTATGGGGTTTCTATGGGGTGCCCCAGGTCCTCAGGGTGGCATCAGACCAGGTGTCGTCTGTGGGCCCCTATGGGGTCCCTATGGGGTTCCTATGGGGTCCCTATGGGTCCCTATGGGTCTCTGCGTGCCTATGGATCCCTTTGGGGTCCCTATGGGGTCCTTATGGGATTTCTATGGGATGCCCCCAGGTCCTCAGGGTGGCGTCAGACCAGGTGTCGTCTGTGGGCCCCTATGGGATTCCTATGGGGTCCCTATGGGTCCCTATGGGTCTCTGCATCCCTATGGATCCCTATGGGGTCCTTATGGGGTTTCTGTGGGGTGCCCCCTGGTCCTCAGGGTGGCATCAGACCAGGTGTCATGTGTGGGCCTCTATGGGTTCCTATGGGTTGCAATAGGTCCCTATAGGTCCCTATGGGTCCCTATGGGTCTCTGCAACCCTATGGGGTCCTTATGGGGTTTCTATGGGGTGCCCCCACGTCCTCGGGGCAGCGTTGGACCACGTGTCGTCTGTGGATCCCTATGGGTCCCTATGGGGTCCCTATGGGTCCCTATGGGTCTCTGCATCCCTATGGATCCCTTTGGTGTCCCTATGGGGGTCCTTATGGGGTTTCTATGGGGTGCCCCCAGGTCCTCGGGGCGGCTCGGGCCACGCGGGCGGCGTTGGACGAGGTGACGTCGAGGCACCGGGAGCTGCAGCGCCTCGAGAGGGCGATGAGGGAACTGCAGGAGCTGTTCGGGGCACTGGGAGCCGCTGTGGAGGGGCAGGTGGGGGACTGGGGGGGAAGGGGAGGGGACTGGGATATAATGGGAGGGACTGGGAGGGAACTGGGATATACTGGGATGGACTGGGAGGGAACTGGGATATACTGGGATGGACTGGGATATAATGGGAGGGACTGGGAGGGAACTGGGATATACTGGGATGGACTGGGAGGGGACTGGGATATACTGGGAGGGACTGGGAGGGAACTGGGATATACTGGGATGGACTGGGATATAATGGGAGAGACTGGGAGGGAACTGGGATATACTGGGAGGGACTGGGATATAATGGGAGGGACTGGGAGGGGACTGGGATATACTGGGAGGGACTGGGAGGGGACTGGGATATAATGGGAGGGACTGGGAGGGAAATGGGATATACTGGGAGGGACTGGGAGGGGACTGGGATATACTGGGAGGGACTGGGAGGGGACTGGGATATAATGGGAGGGACTCGGAGGGGACTGGGATATACTGGGAGGGACTGGGATATAATGGGAGGGACTGGGAGGGAAATGGGATATACTGGGAGGGACTGGGAGGGGACTGGGATATAATGGGAGGGACCTGGAGGGGACTGGGATATACTGGGAGGGACTGGGAGGGAACTGGGATATACTGGGATGGACTGGGATATAATGGGAGGGACTGGGAGGGAAATGGGATATACTGGGAGGGACTGGGAGGGGACTGGGATATACTGGGAGGGAGTGGGAGGGAACTGGGATATACTGGGATGGACTGGGATATAATGGGAGGGACTGGGAGGGAACTGGGATATACTGGGATGGACTGGGAGGGGACTGGGATATAATGGGAGGGACTGGGAGGGAACTGGGATATACTGGGAGGGACTGGGAGGGGACTGGGATATAATGGGAGGGACTGGGAGGGAACTGGGATATACTGGGAGGGACTGGGAGGGGACTGGGATATAATGGGAGGGACTGGGAGGGAACTGGGATATACTGGGAGGGACTGGGAGGGGACTGGGATATACTGGGAGGGAACTGGGATATACTGGGATGGACTGGGATATAATGGGAGGGACTGGGAGGGGACTGGGATATACTGGGAGGGACTGGGATATAATGGGAGGGACTGGGAGGGAACTGGGATATACTGGGAGGGACTGGGATGGGACTGGGATATAATGGGAGGGACTGGGAGGGGACTGGGATATACTGGGAGGGAACTGGGATATACTGGGATGGACTGGGATATAATGGGAGGGACTGGGAGGGGACTGGGATATACTGGGAGGGACTGGGATATAATGGGAGGGACTGGGAGGGAACTGGGATATACTGGGAGGGACTGGGATGGGACTGGGATATAATGGGAGGGACTGGGAGGGAACTGGGATATACTGGGATGGACTGGGATGGGACTGGGATATAATGGCAGGGACTGGGAGGGGACTGGGATATAATGGGAGAGACTGGGAGGGAACTGGGATATACTGGGATGGACTGGGATATAATGGGAGGGACTGGGAGGGGACTGGGATATACTGGGAGGGACTGGGATATAATGGGAGGGACTGGGAGGGAACTGGGATATACTGGGATGGACTGGGATGGGACTGGGATATAATGGGAGGGACTGATAGGGGACTGGGATATAATGGGAGGGACTGGGAGTTAACTGGGATATACTGGGAGGGACTGGGAGGGAACTGGGGTATACTGGGAGGGGCTGGGAGGGGACTGGCATATACTGGGAGGGAACTGGGATATACTGGGATGGACTGGGATATAATGGGAGGGACTGGGAGGGGACTGGGATATACTGGGAGGGACTGGGATATAATGGGAGGGACTGGGAGAGAACTGGGATATACTGGGATGGACTGGGATATAATGGGAGGGACTGGGAGGGGACTGGGATATACTGGGATGGACTGGGATATACTGGGAGGGACTGGGAGGGAACTGGGATGTGATGGGAGGGACTGGGAGGGTACTGGGATATAATGGGAGAGACTGGGAGGGAACTGGGATATACTGGGAGGGACTGGGAGGGAACTGGGATATAATGGGAGGGGACTGGGATATAATGGGAGGGACTGGGAGGGAACTGGGATATACTGGGATGGACTGGGAGGGAACTGGGATGTGATGGGATGGACTGGGATGAACTGGGATATACTGGGAGAGACTAGGACAGACTGGGATATACTGGGAGGGACTGGGAGGGGAGTGGGATGGACTGGGAGGAAAAGGGTTGTACTGGAGCAGACTGGTCCGTACTGGTCCATACTGGTCTCTACACATCCATACTGGTCTGTACTGGTCCATACTGGTCTGTATTGGTCCATACTGGTCTGTACTGGTTTGTACTGGTCCCTACCAGTCTGTACTGGTCCGTACTGGTCTCTACTGGTCTGTACCAGTCTATACTGGTCCGTACTGGTTTGTACTGGTCCGTACCAATCTATACTGGTTTGTACCGGTCCGTACTGGTCCGTACTGATCCATACTGGTCCATACTGGTCCATACTGGTCCGTACCGGTCTGTACTGGTCTGTACTGGTCTGTACTGATCCGTACTGATCCATACTGGTCCGTACCGGTCCGTACCGGTCTGTACTGGCCCGTACTGGTTTGTACCGGTCCGTACTGGTCCATACTGGTCCATACTGGTCCATACTGGTCCGTACCGGTCTGTACTGGTCTGTACTGGTCTGTACTGGTCTGTACTGATCCGTACTGATCCATACTGGTCCGTACCGGTCCGTACCGGTCTGTACTGGCCCGTACTGGTTTGTACTGGTCCGTACTGGTTTGTACTGGCCCGTACTGGTTCGTACTGGTCCATACTGGTCTGTACTGGTCCGTACTGGTTTCAGGGTGAGGCCATCAATCGCATCGAGCTGCACATCCTGCAGTCGGGGACGGCGGTGCACAAAGGGGGGCGACAGCTCAGGGCGGCGCAGGAGCAGCAGGGCAAGGCCAGGAGGGTACGGCCCCATAGCCGCCCCATAGCCACCCCATAGACGCCCCATAGCCACCCCATAGACGCCCCATAGATACCCCATAGCCGCCCCATAGATACCCCATAGTTGCCCCACGGCTGCCCCATAGATACCTCACTGCTGACCCATAGATGCCCTATAGCTGCCCCATAGCTGCCCTCTAGCGACCCCATAGCCACCCCATAGATACCCCATAACCACCCCATAGCTGCCCCGTAGCTGCCCCATGGCCGCCCCATGGCTGCCCCGTAGCTGCCCCATAGACGCCCCATAGAGACCTCACTGCTGCCCTATAGCTGCCACATGGCTGCCCCATAGACACCCCATAACTGACACATAGCTGCCCCACAGCCGCCCCATAGCCGCCCCACTGCTGCCCCATAGCTTCCCCACAGCTGCCCCATAGCCACCCCATAGCCGCCATATAGCTGCCCCACAGATACCTCACTGCTGCCACATGGCTGCCCCATAGATACCCCATAACTGCCCCATAGCTGCCCAACTGCTGCCCCATAGCTGCCCCATAACTTCCCTATAGATGCCCCATTGCTGCCCCATAGCTGTCCCATAGACACCGCACTGCTGCCCCATAGCCGCCCCATAACCACCCCATAGTTGCGCCATAGATATCTCATAATTCCTATTAATCTCCCATAATCCCCCATAATCACTCTTAATCCTCCATAATTCCTCTTTAATCCCCCATAATCCCTATTAATCCCCATAATCCCGCATTAATCCCCTATTATCCCTCATTAATCCCCCATAATCCCTCATTAGTACCCCATACCTCGTATTAATCTCCCATAATCCCCCATAATCACTCTTAATCCTCCATAATTCCTTCATTATTGCCCTTTAATGCCCCATAATCCCCTTTAATTCCCAATAATCCCTATTAATCCCCTATAATCATTCCTTAATCCCCCAGAATCCCCCATAATCCCTATTAATCTCCCATAATTTTCCTTAATCCTACTTAATCCTCCCTAATTCCTTCTTAATTGCTTTTTAATCCCCCATAATCCCTATTAATGCCCCATAATCCCCCATAATCCCTTAATAATCTCCCATAATCCTTCCTTAATTGCCCATAAACCCCATAATCCCTCCTTAATCCCCATTAATCCCCCATTATCACTATTTATCCTCCCTTAATTTCCCATAATTCCTATTAGTCCCCCATGATCCCCCCTAAATCCCCCATAATTCCTATTAGTTCCCCATAATCCCCCCATAATCCCTCATTAATCCAACATTAATTCCCCATAATTCCTATTAGTCCCCCATAATCCCCATAATCCCCCCATAATTGCTTTTTAATCCCTCATTAATTCCCCATAATCCCTCATAAATCTCCCATAATCCCTTATTCCTTATTATCCCCATTAAACCCATATAATCCCCATTAATCCCCCATAATCCCTATTAATCCTTAATCCCCAATAATCCCCATTAATCCCTAATAATCCCCATTAGTCCCCCATAATCCGTTCTTAATCCCCATAATCCCTATTAATCCTTAATCCCCAATAATCCCCATTAATCCCTAATAATCCCCATTAGTCCCCCATAATCCGTTCTTAATCCCCATAATCCCTATTAATCTCGCATAATCCCTATTAGTCTCCCATAATCCCTCATTAATCCCCCATAATTCCTTTTAATCCCCTCATAATCCCCCATAATCCCTTATTAATGCTCAATAATCCCTCATAATCCCCATTAATCCCCCATAATCCCTCATTAATCCTTCATTAATCCCCCTTAATTTCTATTAGTGCACCATAATTCCAAATAATCCCCCCATAAGGCCCTTTTAATCCCTCATTATTTCCCCATAATTCCTATTAATTCTACATAATCCCTCATAATCCCCCAGAATTCCTATTAATGCCCCACAATCCCCCATTAATTCCCCATAATCCATCCTTAATCCCCCAGAGTCCCCATTAATCCCTTATAATCTTTCATTAATCTGCAATTTCTCACCTATAATCCCTATTAGTCCCCCATAATCCTTGTTTAATCCCCATAATTTCTCATTAATCCCCCACAGTTCCTCCTTAATCGCCCTTTCATCCCCCATAATCCCTATTAATGCCCCACAATCCCTATTAATGCCCCCTATTTTTTCCTTAATCCCACATAACCCCCCACAATCCCCATTAATCCACCATAATCCCTATTAGTCCCTTATAATCCTCACTTAATCCCCCATAATCCCTCATAATCCCTATTTATCCCCCATAATCCCTCCTCAATCCCCCATAATCTCTCCTCAATCCCCTAGAAACGCCTCATTATGGCCGCCTGCCTCGTCCTCACCCTCGTTATCCTCGTCGCCATCATCGCTGCTTCAGTGGCTGCCGGCTGAGCCCAGCCCCCCTCCTCGCTGCTGATTGGCCGGCGCTGTGCCTTCGGTTCCACCCCTCTTGCTGCTGATTGGCCTTTGCCGTGCCTTAGCCCCACCCTCTTTCTGTTCGGAGAGTGGATGTGGTTAGGTTGAGCACTTCCTGTCTATACTGATGGCACTTCCTGTTGCTGCTGACGTCACTTCCTGATGCTGCTGACGTCACTTCCTGTCATTAATGACGTCACCTCTTGAGGCTCTTGAAGTGCCATCCGGTCAATGCTGACATTGCTCGCCTCTACTGACGTCACTTCCTGTTGTTATTGTCACTGTTGACACCACTTCCTGATGCTGCTGACGTCACTTCCTGTCACTAATGACGTCACTTCCTGAGGCTCTTGAAGTGCCTTCCGGTCAATGGTAACATTGCTCGCCTCTACTGACGTCACTTCCTGTTGTTACTGTCACTGCTGACGTCACTTCCTGTCACTGCTGACGTCACTTCCTGTCACTAATGACGTCACTTCTTGAGGCTCTTGAAGTGCCTTCCGGTCAATGCTGACATTGCTCGCCTCTACTGACGTCACTTCCTGTTATTGTCACTATTGACACCACTTCCTGTCACTGCTGACGTCACTTCCTGCTGCTATTGATCTCACTTCTTGTCTGTAATCGCACCACTTCCTGTCTCTATTCATATCATTTCCTGTCACATCATTTCCTGTCTCTACTGACGTCACTTCCTGATGCCACTGACATTACTTCCTGTCATTACTGGCGTCACTTCCTGTTGCCAATGACACCACTTCCTGGCACTACTGATGTCACTTCCTGTTACTACTGATGTCACCTCCTGTCTCTACCGCCATCTTTTCCTGGCACTATTGAGGTCATTTCCTGCTTTTATTGATGCCACTTCCTGTCGCCACCAATGCCACTTCCTGGCACTACTGACATCACTTCCTGTAGCTACTGACATCATTTCCTGTTGCCACTGACGTCACTTCCTGGCACTGCAGACATCATTTCCTGCTGCTATCGACCTCACTTCCTGTCAGTACTGATGCTACTTCCTGTCACTACTGACATCACTTCCTTTCATTACTGACATCATTTCCTGCTTCTTTGGACATCACTTCCTGTCTGTACTGATGCCACTTCCTGTCACTACTGACATCACTTCCTTTCACTACTGACATCACTTTTTGCTGCTATTGACGCCACTTCCTGTCACTACTGACGTCACTTCCTGATGCCCCTGATACCACTTCCTGTCACTACTGACACCACTTCCTGTCCCGGCTTGGGCTGGGGTCACATGGCACTGTCCTGAGCTACCTCAGCTGTGATCCCACTGACCCCCATTCTGCCCCACTGTGACCCCATTGACCTCATTGTGACCCCATTGACCCCACTGTGACCCTATTGTCGCCCCATTGACCCCCTTGTCCGTATTGTGACCCCATTGTCCCCATGGACCCCATATTGACCCTATTGTGTCCCCATTGACCCCAATGTGACCCCATTGTGACCCCATTTCCCCATTCACCCCATTGTGACCCCATTGTGACCCCATTTCCCTCATTGACCTTAATGTGACCCCATTGTGACCCCATTTCCCCCATTGACCCCAATGTGACCCCATTGTAACCCCATTTCCCTCATTGACCCCATTGACCCCAGTGTGACCCCAGTGTGACCCCATTGTGACCCCATTTCCCCATTCACCCCATTGTGACCCCATTGTGGCCCCATTTCCCTCATTGACCCCATTGACCCCAATGTGACCCCATTGACCCCAATGTGACCCCACTGTACCCCATTGTGGCCCCATTGACCCCATTGTGACCCCGTTGACCCCATTTTCCCCATTGACCCCAATGTCCCCATTTCCCCTACTGACCCCATTGTGCCCCATTGACCCCATTGTGACCCCATTGACCCCATTGACCCCATTGACCCCATTTCCCCTACTGACCCCATTGTGACCCCAATACCCCCATTTCCCCCACTGACCCCACAGTTTCCCCTTTCCCTTATAAGTTCCCCCACCCTCCCCTTAATTCCCACCCCATATCTGTGGGGTCTCTCTTTGGGGTGGGGGGACATCAATACCCCACAGCGACCCCATAAAAACCCCATAAAGGCCCATGGGGGGGTAGGGGGAGGTTATGGGGTCGGGAGCGAGACGGAGTGACAATAAACGACCTAAAAGGCTGCCTGTGTTGTTTGTGGTCTTATGGGGTGGCAGTGGGATCGGGGAACGGGGTCGAGGTCTTATGGGGTGGCAATGGGGTCAGGATATGGGGGTAGGGTCTAATGGGGTGGCAATGGGGTCAGGATATGGGGTCAAGATCTTATGGGGTGGCAATGGGGTCTTATGGGGTGGCCATGGGGTCAAGTAATGGGGTGGCAATGGGGTCTTACGGGGTGGCCATTGGGTCAGGTAATGGGGACGAGGTCTTATGGGGTGGCAATGGGGTTGGGAAATGGGGGTAGGGTCTTATGGGGTGGCAATGGGGTCAGGATATGGGGTCAAGATCTTATGGGGTGGCAATGAGGTCTTATGGGGTGGCCATGGGGTCAGGTAATGGGGACAAGGTCTTATGGGGTCAGGATATGGGGTCAGGGTCTCATAATGGGGACAATGGGGTCAGGAAATGGGGGCAGGGTCTTATGGGGTGGCAATGGGGTTGGGGAATGGGGATGAGGTCTTATGGGATGGCAATGGGGTCGGGAAATGGGGACAAAATCTTTATGGGGTTTTATGGGGTTCTATGAGGGCCTATGGAGTCTTATGGGGTTTTATAGGGTTCTATGGAGTTTTGTGGGGTTTCATGGGCTTTATGGGGTTATATGGGGTTTTGTGGAGTTCTACAGGGTTTTATGGGGTCTCAGTGGGGGTTTATGGGGATTTATAGGGTTTTATGCAGTTCTGTGGGGTTTTATGGGGTTTTGTGGGGTTTTATGGGGTGTTAGGGGGTTCTGTGGGGTTTTATGGTGACGGAGAGCAGCTCAGGACGCCTGGGACAGACGGGCTGAGGCTCTGGTGGCGCAAGAAGCAAAGTTTATTGTTGTTACAGGGCTTTTATATCTTTTAGCTACAGGAGAATGCAATACTTCAATCAGATAACATGCATGCAGCTGACAGCAATACGTCATTCCTTAATCAGCTCTTTGTGGATGATGGTCAGTGCAGAGATCCAAAGGCGTTCTCTGCACAGAACGTGTTCTGCTCTTGGTCACGGAACGAAGAAGCTGTAGCTCATGCTTGCCAGTTTCACATGGCAGCCCTTCCCTTTCAGGAGGGGCCGCGTGTTCCCTGTTTGACCCTTTCAGGCCAGCCAGCTCTGTTTTGCTTCACATTCTTCCTCATTCCACCCTTTTCTATTTTATTAGACCAGAGGTGGTGGTGGTTTATTTTTTGTGTTTTCCATCTCCAATTTTTTAAGATTTATATGCAAATTTTGGAATCTATTTGTTGTTATTTTCATCAAGCATGGACAAGCAAGAATTCCTATTATTATCATTATGGCAATGACTGTCAGCCCATAAATTCCTTTTCTAAATGATTTGAAGGACGGAAATGCAGATTTTAGAGCGCTTATAAATGTAGTAGAGTTGCTACTGAAAGATCTATATGGTGTGATTGTATCATATCGTGAATGTGCTGCCTCCATTCCCTAACATCTAATGACGTGTTCGCATTATTCCATGTGCCTTGAAGATGATCTTGTATTTTGTTCCAAGAGAATTTGGTATTGTTGTATTCAACAGGAGTCACACAGCTTGGTATTCTGCATGACACAAGGGAGATTCACGAGCAGCTATAATTTGTAACTGTCTTCCCAGGATGTCTGCTGTATCCTTTAAGGAATTGAGACGCAGTTCAATCTTTTCATCCCATGTAGCTTGATTTTGTAACGCTTTACATACATTAATTGATAATTCATTAATATAAGCTGCTGTCTGAATACGAGTTGTTAAAGAAATAGAAGCGACTGTAGTTACTGCTATGGCAGCACTGAGCGCAGCTATTCCGGCTATTATTAATTCGACCATTCGCTTAGATCTCTCTATTAATTGCAAAGAAGCTTCTTGGAGAATTTCCATTCCCTTATCAGCATAGCAATAATGTGTCAAATTTACAGGAAGATAGACGTAATCGGGTTGCTTTACTAACAAGAAGGAACTACTGCTCCTATTAAGACAATTAGAGATTATACAATCAGTACAACTCACTATGCTATTCACAATATTTAGTGGTCCGCTTAAAAGGGCATAAGGTTCTGGAGCACAAGCTCGCATATAGAACTCAGCTGTGTAACTCTCTGCAGTCATTGCCCATTTATTCTTTATTTGAATCCAAGTCAAGTTTAATGGTTTTGCTTTGATTTTTTCCATAGCTGCGACTGCTTTCCATAAATTAGAATAGAACGTATGATTGTTTTTTGTCCAAATTCCTGAGACCAAATCAATTGGTCGCCCTTGATTTCCTATCATATTCCAATCACAGATAGTGGAATCAATGCACACCGTTTCGTTAGCTCGACATGCTCTCCATAAAGGTGCAAATTCTGTTTTTGGAGTGATTGTGCTTTGACATAAAGGAAAATTTAAGGGAGGCGTTCCAGAACCTCTTGTCCCATTAGCTAAATCTATATAGAGACAATTCAGAGCCCAATGAATTCCTGTTGAAACATTGGTATCCCAGTCATTTTGCACTACCACTTTCTCACACAGGGATTGTGTTTGATTCATCTGAAAACATACAGGCATACCATCAACCTTTCCAGAATAATTAAAACGCGCAGAGAACTCTATTATGTGTCCATCTGAATATTGAATATCTGAATATTGAATTGAATGATAGGAGGATTGGGTACAAATGCCCAATATGTTTCTGCTTTACAGCCATGCTGTAGGATCCACAAGGTCCTGAGGATTAGGGCCACGAGTCGTATTCTCTCGTGCATCTTTCTTTCCCACGTCTGGGTTACAGTCAGTCTCTGCATCTTCCTCCGCAGTTTTCCCATCTTGGTTTCCGGCATGTCGGACACATCTCTCCTGTATCCACCATGGTGAGGTTTCGTCTGTAGGGAAAACACAAACATATCCTCTGCCCCAAATCAGTACAGGGTCAGGACTATAAATTTTACCGTCCATTGGATTTCTCCAATATTGTATTGGTTCATCTCTTGTTTTATTACTCCAATATCTATTCGCAGCCAATTTTCCGTTATCATCCAGTGTCAAAAAATTTAAAACAAATAATGCATGTGATAACATAGAGGATGGAGTATCTTTATTTCCTCATGTCCCCCCTTTTATTTTCTTTAGTTGAGTTTTCAATAAATGATTAAATTTTTCTACTATGCCTTGGCCTTCTGGATTATGGGGATTATGGGGTTGGACTCGATGATCTCTGGAGGTCCCTTCCAACCCCTACAATTCTGTGATTCTGGATTATATGGAATTCCAGTTTTATGGTAAATTTTAAAATGTCGACAAAAGGTTGCAAAACCGTTACTTACTTAAGCTGGCCGGTTATTGGTTTTTAATGATTTCAGTGTTCCCATTGTGAGAATCAAGTGTTGTTTCTGCATTAGAATTGTATAATATTATTTTTATTTTATGATCTCCACTCTCATAGTTCTTTTTGGGAGTCCCTCTACTTAACTTGGGAAAGATCTCTGATAAGTTTACATCACTTATCGTATAGACGAACCTTCCCAGGAACGCACACTCTGTATATAGGTGTATAGATGTATATTTTGCCACATACACTGCAAGAATATCCTGCATGAGAACAAGCCATGGCAGCCCGAGGAAGAGCCTGAAGAAACATTGGGAAGGCCTGACATCATCCCCCAGTGCTCTTTGTTTAACGATGATGACTTTAAAGAAAATCACCATATCAACAGGACAAGGAGAGCACCCAGACATCTTGGATGATTACTGACTGGCACCAGATAACAAATAAATGAACAAGTAAATAGCAAATGTAAATTCTTCTGATAAGATTGTGAACCTGGAGTACCCAGCCATTGGGGAAACAGGGGAGGGGGAGGCAAAGGGGAGAAAACAGGGTATAAAGGCTGTCATGTTGTGTCCATAGGCTGCCATTGCAATCGCGAATAAATTCTGCTTTTATCAGAGATACCGTCCTGACAAAATTACTTGGATTATTTCCAACACCATAACGCCAAAACAATGCAAAAGATGGTTGCATACATGAGAGAGTTTTTCACCAGACAAGGCTGAGGGCTACTGCAAAGTGAGAGAAAGTGTCAACTGTTACATGGGCATAAGAAGATTTTCCAAAAGAAGGTACGTGTGTGACATCCATCTGCCATAAATCATTAGGCATTAATCCTCAGGGGTTCACTCCAAAATGAGGAACTGGTAATAAAGGGGCACAAGAAGAACCGTTCCGCATATTCGGAAGTCCAAAGCAAATTTTCACCTTCACTTAACACAGCCTTCGCCAAGCTTTTCCAGTCAGAAGGGGGAAGAATATGAGCAGCTTTAAGCTCTTTCAGTTGTTTAAAAGGAATAGGCTCATAATCATTCAGAATGCCACCGTTTGCAAGTTGATGCTGTATGACAGGGAAAACTTGAGACGGAAAAAGTTGCCCAGAAAATTCATCAATTGTTTCCTCAGCTTTCCCAGCTTCTTTCAAAGCCAACTGCATAGGAGATTTTTGCATAAGCAAAGCATCAACTCCGGGCGGGGGAGGCATTCGCCCTGCTCGAAAGGCAGGCAGAACAGCAAGGGGATGTGATGGAGCTGATGGACTGTCTGTTGTGTCTGCACAGCGGCATCAGCAGCCTGTAACGCTGGGAATACAGCCACTGAGTCCTTACGGTGAGATTCAGCAGCCTCTTTTTCTAACTCTCCCCAATCATCAGGGGGTAAAATATCCTTTGTCATGTTAGTGCCAGGAGGTTCACAAGGCGGCCAGTCGTTTGCTAATTTACAAATCAAAGGTTGCTCATATTGGGGAGGGGAGGGTGGGGGTGCCGATGGACAAAGGGATGTGATGGAGAGATTTTGATGGCGGCAAGGCAGGATTTAACTTTTCTGTTGAGCGAGTGGTCCGCTGCCACTTCTCATCTCCTGTGTCTCCTCTGAGACATTCTTTCATTAGAGTCCAAAGCATAAAGGTATCAATAGGTACCTTCTCAGGACCATGCACAGCATAACAGCCCTGGAGTCTTTCACCTACTTTGTTCCAAGTTTCAATATTAATAGTTCCATCCCTGGGAAACCAGGGCCATACTTCCTCTATAAAATCTAAAAAATGACTAATCTGACCCCGAGTCACTTTTACTCCTCGGGCAACTAATAATGATTTCAGCACTGCAGAAAAAAGGCCTCGTTCAGTACTTGCAGCTTGTCCCATTTTATTTAACAATCTGCCCAATTCCCCAGTCCTTACCTCCCTATTTCAACTCACCAACCGCGGCTCGTGGGAGGAAGCGACGCCTTTGTCATTGGAGTCCGAGATTCCCGGGTTTCGGCACCAGATGACGGAGAGCAGCTCAAGACGCCTGGGACAGACGGGCTGAGGCTCTGGTGGCGCAAGAAGCAAAGTTTATTGTTGTTACAGGGTTTTTATATCTTTTAGCTACAGGAGAATGCAATACTTCAATCAGATAACATGCATGCAGCTGACAGCAATACGTCATTCCTTAATCAGCTCTTTGTGGATGATGGTCAGTGCAGAGATCCAAAGGCGTTCTCTGCACAGAACGTGTTCTGCTCTTGATCACGGAACGAAGAAGCTGTAGCTCATGCTTGCCAGTTTCACATGGCAGCCCTTCCCTTTCAGGAGGGGCCGCGTGTTCCCTGTTTGACCCTTTCAGGCCAGCCAGCTCTGTTTTGCTTAACAGTCTTCCTCATTATGGGATTCTGTGGGGTTTTATGGGGTTTTGTGGAGTTCTGTGGGGTTTTATGGGGTTTAATGGGGTTCTGTGGGGTTCTACAAGGTTTTATGGGGTTTCTGTGTGGTTTTATGGGGGGTTTCTGAGGTTTTATGGGGTTTCTCTGGGGTTCTCTGGGGGTTTCTGAGGTTTTATGGAGTTTCTGTGGGGTTTTATGGGGGTTTCTGAGGTTTTATGGGGTTTCTCTGGGGTTCTCTGGGGGTTTCTGAGGTTTTAAGGGGTTTCTGTGGGGTTTTATGGGGGGTTTCTGAGGTTTTATGGGGTTTCTGTGGGGTTTTATGGGGGTTTCTGAGGTTTTATGGGGTTTCTGTGGGGTTTTATGGGGGTTTCTGAGGTTTTATGGGGTTTCTGTGGGGTTTTATTGGGGGTTTCTGAGGTTTTATGGGGTTTCTGTGGGGTTTTATTGGGGGTTTCTGAGGTTTTATGGGGTTTCTCTGGGGTTTTATGGGCGTTTCTGAGGTTTTATGGGGTTCTGTGGAGCTTAGTGAGACTTTGTGGGGTTTTATGGGGTCTCTGTGCGGTTTTGTGGGGGTTTTATGGGGTTTTAAGGGGTGGCAATGGGGTCAGGAAATGGGGACAAGGTCTTATGGGATTTTATGGGGTTCTATGGGGCTCTGTGGGGTTTTATGGGGTTCTATGGAATTTTATGGGGTTTTATGGGGTCTCTGTGGGGGTTTTATGGGGTTTTGTGGGGTTTTAAAGGGTGGCCATGGGGTCAGGAAATGGGGACGAGTTCTTAAGGGGTTGCAATGGGGTCAGGAAACGCGGCCGTTGACACGCTGGGGCTTTTTGGCCCTCGGCGGCACCTGTAGGCTCCCCAGGGACCCCTCCGCCCCGTCACGGCCCACGGCCCCCATAAGTGACATCACATCCTGTCCCTATTTGTGACCTTACCAAGATGGCGGCGGCGCTGCTCTGCCTGCTGGGCTTCGGGACGGCGGCCGGGGCGACCCTAAAAGCGACAGCGAGCGGTGGGGATTTGTGGGGTTTTTATGGGGTCTCTGTGGGTTTTATGGGGTCTCTGTGGGGTTTTATGGGGTTTTTGTGGGGTCTCTGTGGGGTTTGATGGGGTTTTATGGGGTCTTTGTGGGGTTTTAGGGGGTTCTATGGGGTTTTATGGGATCTCTGTGGAGTTTTATGGGGTTTTATGGGATCTCTGTGGGGTTCTATGGGGTTTTATGGGGTCTCTGTGGGTTTTATGGTGTCTCTGTGGGGTTTTATGGGGTTTTTGTGGGGTTCTATGGGGTTTTATGGGATCTCTGTGGGGTTTTATGGGGTTTTATGGGGTCTTTGTGGGGTTTTAGGGGATCTCTATGGGGTTTTTGTGGGGTTCTATGGGGTTTTATGGGGTCTCTGTGGGGTTTTAGGGGGTTCTATGGGGTTTTATGGGATCTCTGTGGGGTTTTTGTGGGGTTCTATGGGGTTTTATGGGGTCTCTGTGGGGTTCTATGGGGTTTTATGGGATCTCTGTGGAGTTTTATAGGGTTTTATGGGGTCTCTGTGGGGTTTTAGGGGTTTTATGGGATCTCTGTGGGGTTTTATGGGGTTTTATGGGGTCTCTGTGGGGTTTTATGGGATCTCTGTGGGGTTTTATGGGGTATTATGGGGTCTTTGGGGTTTTATGGTGTTCTAATGGGTTTTATGGGATCTCTGTGGGGTTTTTGTGGGGTTCTATGGGGTTTTATGGGATCTCTGTGGGGTTTTAGGGGGTTTTATGGGGTTTTATGGGATCTCTGTGGGGTTTTATGGGATCTCTGTGGGGTTTTTGTGGGGTTTTATGGGGTTCTGTGAGCTTCAATGGGGTCTCTGTGGGGTTTTATGGGATCTCTGTGGGGTTTTAGGGGTTTTATGGGGTCTCTGTGGGGTTTCATGGGGTTTTGTGGGGTCTCCTTGGGGTTCTATGAGGTTTTATGGGGTCTCTGTGGGGCTTTATGAGGTTTTATGTGGTCCTCATGGGGTTCTTATGGGTTTTTATGGGGTTCTATGGGGTCTCTGTGGGGTTTTGTGGGGCTCTGTAGGTTTTTATGGGGTCTCTGTGGGGGTTTATGGCAGTTTGTGGGGTTTTGTGGGGTTTAATGGGTGGTCTGTGCGGGTTCTCTGTGGGGTTTTGTGGGTTTCTGTTGGGTTCTATGAGGTTTTATGGGGTTCTGTGGGGGTTTGTGGGGTTTTATGGGATTTTGTGGGGTTCTACGAGGTTTTATGGGGTCTCTGTGGGGTCCTGTGGGTTTTAATGGGGTCCTGTGGGATTTTATGGGGTGCTGTGTGGTTTTGTGGGGGTTCATGGGGTTTTATGGGGTCTCTGTGGGGTTTAATGACAGTTTGTGGGGTTCTATGAGGTTCTGTGGGGTTTTATGAGGTTCTGTGGGGTTTTAATGGGGTTTTGTGAACTTCAGTGTGATTTTATGGGGTCTCTGTGGGGCTTTATGGGGTTTAATGGGGTTTTATGGGGTCTCCGTGGTGTTTAATGGTGGTTTAGGAGGTTCTGTGGGGTTCTATGTGGTTTTACGGGGTTTTATGGGGTTCTGTGGGGGTTTATGGGGTTTTATGGGATTTCTGTGGGGTTTTATGGGGTTTTATGGGGCTCTGTGAGCTTCAATGGGGTTTTATGGGGTTTTGTGGGGTTTTATGAGATTTTATGGGGTTTTGTGGGATTTTATGGGGTTTTGTGGGGTTCTGTGGGGTTTATGGGTTTCTGTGGGGTTTTATGGGGGTTTATGGGGTTCTGTGGAGTTTAATTGGGGTTTATGGGTTTCTGTGGGGTTCTATGGGGCTTTATGGTGTTCTGTGGGGTTTAATGGTGGTTTATGAGGTTTTATGGGTCTCTGTGGGGTTTTGTGGGGCTCTGTGGTTCTTGTGGTTCTTTAGAGGTTCTTGTGGGATTTTGTTGGGTTTTATGGGGGTTTGTGGGGGTTTATGGGGTTTTATGGGATTTAATGGGGTTTTATGGCGTTCTGTGAGATTTTATGGGTTTTTATGGGGCTCTGTGAGGTTTTATGGGGTTTTTGTGGTCTATGCGGTCCCCAAGGTCCCAATGCATCCCTATGGGGTCTTTATGGGGTCTATGGGATCTCTGTGAGGTCGCCATGGTCCCAATACATCCATATGGGGTCTATGGGGTCTCTATGGGATCTGTGGGGTTTCTATGGGGTCTATGGGGTCACCATGGTCCCAAAGCATCCCTATGGGGTCTCTATGGATTCTATGGGGTCTCCACAGTCCCAATGCATCTCTATGGGGTCTGTGGGGTCACCATGGTCCCAAAGTATCCCTATGGGGTCCCCAAAATCCCAAAGCATCCCTATGGGGTCTATGGTGTCTCAATGGTCTCTATGGGGTCTATGAGGGTCTCTATGGGGTCTATGGGGTCTCCAAGGTCCCAATGCATCCCTATGGGGCCTGTGGGGTCTCTATGGGATCTGTGTGGCCTCTATGGGTCTATGGGGTCCCCACAGTCCCAATGCATCCCTATGGGGTCTGTGGGGTCCCTATGGGGTCTCTATGGGGTCTATGGGGTCTCCACAGTCCCACTGCATCCCTATGGGGTCTGTGGGGTCTCTATGGGGTCTATGGGGTCCCCAAGGTCCCAGTGCATCCCTATGGGGTCTATGGGGTCTCTATGGGATCCCCAAGGTCCCAGTGCATCCCTATGGGGTCTATGGGGTCTCTATGGGGTCCCCAAGATCCCAATGCATCCCTATGGGGTCTCTATGGGGTCCCCAAGGTCCCAATGCATGCCTATGGGGTCTGTGGGGTCTATGGGGTCTATGGGGTCCCCATTGGTCCCAGTGCATCCCTATGGGGTCTATGGGGTCTCTATGGGGTCCCCAAGGTCCCAATGCATCCCTATGGGGTCTGTGGGGTCTCTATGGGGTCCCCAAGGTCCCAATGCATCCCTATGGGGTCTCTATGGGGTCCCCAAGGTCCCAATGCATCCCTATGGGGTCTATGGGGTCTCTATGGGGTCCCCAAGGTCCCAATGCATCCCTATGGGGTCTATGGGGTCTCTATGGGGTCCCCAAGGTCCCAATGCATCCCTATGGGGTCTATGGGGTCCCCAAGGTCCCAATGCATCCCTATGGGGTCTGTGGGGTCTATAGGGTCTATGGGGTCCCCATTGGTCCCAGTGCATCCCTATGGGGTCTATGGGGTCTCTATGGGGTCACCAAGGTCCCAATGCATCCCTATGGGGTCTATGGGGTCCCCAATGTCCCAATGCATCCCTATGGGGTCTGTGGGGTCTCGTATTTCCCCTCCACGTCCCCCCACGTCCCCATTGGTCCCCATTGGTCCCCATTGGTCCCCATTGGTCCCCATTGTCCCCAGGCTCGGCGCTGCTCCGCTGTGACTCCGCCCTCCGCGGTTCCCCCCCCTCGTTCCTCCCCCCGCGGTTACGTTGGACGCGTGTGGGCGTGGCCGGGGCTCCCCCCCTCCTCCTATTGGCTGTCGGCCGAGGGGGCGGGGCTTTGGGGCTGGGGGAAGGCGGGGCTTTGTTGTTGCCGCGCCTCCGCTTCAGCCAATCGGGGCCGTACTTTTGCCGAGTGGGCGGGACTGAAAGCGGAGCATTGGTCAACGTGATTGGAGGAGGTGAGCGGCCGGGAGGGGGGGGGGAGGGGGGGGGGCGGGGCGGGGAAATTCGGGTGGAAAAGTGGGGATTTGGGGAAAAAGGGGGGGATTGGGGAGAAGGGGGGGGGGAAGGGGGAAAAGGGGGGGAGGGGGGAGAAAAAGGGGATTTGGGGGAATGGGGGAAATTGGGGCTGAATTGGGGGAAAATTTGGGATAGGGAATTGGGGGAAAATTGGGGGGATGGGGGAAAAATTGGGAGGAAAAAAGGGAATTTTGGGAAAAATGATGGAATTATGGGGGGAAAGAGGGGGGAGGGGGAGAAAAAGGGGATTTTGGGGAATGGGGGAAATTGGGGGGGGGGAATTGGGGGAAAAATGATGGGAATTGGGGGGAAATGGGGAAATTGATGGGAAATAAATGGGGAAAATGGGTGGAAATTGGGAAGTGGATGGGAAATGGATGGAGAAATGGGGAAATTGGGGAGGAAATGGGGGGAAATTGAGAAAATTGGGGAGGAAATGAGGAAATTGGGGGGAAATGGGAAAAATGGGGGAAATTGATGGGAAAAATGGGGAAAATTGGGGGAAAATGGGGAAATTGGGGGAAATTGATGGGGAAATTGGGGAGGAAATTGGGGAAATTGATGGGAAAATTGGGGGAAATGGTGAAATTGGGGAGGAAATGAGGAAATTGGGGGGGAAAATGGGAAAAGTAGGGGAAATTGATGGGGAAAATGGGGAAATTGGGGGAAATTGATGGGGAAATGGGGAAATTAGTGAGAAAATTGGGAAAATCAATGGGGAAATGGGGAAATGAATGGGGAAATGGGGAAGTTGATGGGGAAATTAATGGGGAAATTGTGGGAAATTGATGGGGAAATGGGAAATGAATGGGGACATGGGGTGATTAATGGGGAAATGGGGAAATTAGTGAGAAAATTGGGGAAATTGATGGGGAAATGGGGAAATCGATGGGGAAATGGGGAAATGAATGGGGAAATTGATGGGGAAGTGGGGGGAAATGGATGGGGAAATAGGCCAAAAATGGGAAGACAGGAAGGAATTTGGTGCAAAAAAATGAGGGAAAACGGTTAAAATGGGGGCGGGAAGAAAGGAAAAACCGGAAAGGGGAGGGGAGAAAATGATCAAAAAGGGCCAAAATGACCCAAAATTCAACCCCACCCCCCCCCCCCCCATAGAGAAGCTTTTTGTAGCCGCTCCCATTGACTCCAATGTGACGCTGCGCTGCCCCGTGGCCACGCCCCCCGCCGAAGCCACGCCCACAAACGGGACGCAAGCCACGCCCCCCGACGAACCCACGCCCCTTCGAGCCGCGGCCCCTCGCCAAGCCACGCCCCCGCGCCAAGCCACGCCCACCGCTCAGTGGTTCCACAATGGGCGGCCCCTCCCGTTGGGGGAGTGGACGGAAGGGGCGGGGCTTAACTTGGGACCAATGAGAAGGGAGCACGTGGGTCGGTACGATTGCGCGATTGGAGAACGGGCCGGAACCGTTCACGTGATGTTGGGAGGTGAGAAGTCAAGGGGTCACTGGGGGTCATGGAGGGGGGGGGGAATGGAGAGGGGGGGTCATGGGGGTCTCTATGGGGTCTGTGTGGGTTCCTATGGGGTCTATGGGTCTCTGTGGGGTCCCTATGGCGTCTGTGTGTCCCTATGGGGTTCTATGGAGTATGTGGGGGCTCTATGGGGTTTCCATGGGTCCCTAGGGGGACTGTGGGTCCCTATGGGGTCTGTGGGTCCCTATGTGGTCTCTATGGGGTCAGTGGGGCTCTATGGGGTCTCCATGGGTCCCTAGGGGGACTGTGGGTCCCTATGGGGTCTGTGGGTCCCTATGTGGTCTCTATGGGGTCTGTGGGGCTCTATGGGGTCTCTATGGGGTCTGTGGGTCCCTATGTGGTTTCTATGGGGTCTGTGGGGGTCTATGGGGTCTCTATGGGGTCTCTGTGGGTGCCTATGGGGTCTATGGGTCTCTGTGGGCTCTGTGGGGTCTCTATGGGGTCAATGGGGCTCTGTGGGGTTGTTATGGGGTCCCTATGGGGTATGTGGGGGCTCTATGGGGCCTGTGGGGTCTCCATGTGTCTCTATAGGGTCTGTTGGTCCCTATGGGGTCCCTATGGGGTCTTTGGGGTCTCTATGGGGTATGTGTGGTCTCTATGGGCTTTGTGGGGCTCTGTGGGGTCTCTATGGAGTCTGTGGGGCTCTATGGGGTCTCTATGGGGTCTGTGGAGCTCTATGGGGTCTCTGTGGGTTCTCTGTGGGGTCTCTATGGGATTCTATGGGGTTAGTGGTGCTCTGTGCAGTCTCTGTGGGGTCTGTGGGTCCCTATGGGGTATGTGGGGTCTCTATGGGGTCAGTGAGTCTCTATGGAGTCTATGCGGTCTCTATGGGGGTCTGGGGTCTCTGCAGGGTCTCTGTGGGGTTCTATGGGGTCTGTGGGGTCTCTATGGGGTCAGTGGGGCTCTGTGGGGTCTACGGGGTCTCTATGAGGTCTCTATTGGGTCAGTGGGGCTCCATGGGGTCTGGGGTCTCTGTGGTGTCTGTGTGGTCTCTATGGGGTCTCTATGGGGGTCTCCATGGGGTCTCTATGAGGTTTCTATGGGGTCTGTGGGGTCCCTATGGGGTGTCTGTGTGGTCTCTATGGGGGTCTGAGGTCTCTATGGGGTCTGTGTGGGTTTATGGGGTCTCTATGGGGTCTCTATGGGGTCAGTGGGGCTCAATGGGGTCTCTATGGGGTCTTTATGGCGTATGTGGGGGTCTATGGGGTCCCTATGGGGTCCCTATGGGGTCTCTATGGGGTCCCTATGGGGTCCCTATGGGGTCCCTATGTGGTCCCTATGGGGTCCCTATGGGGTCTCTATGGGGTCTCTATGGGGTCCCTATGGGGTCTCTATGGGGTCTCTACAGGGTCAGGGGGTCCCTATGGGGTATCTGTGGGGTCCCTATGGGCTCCCTATGGGCTCCCTATGGGGTCCCTATGGGCTCCCTGTGTCTCTCTGTGCCCCACAGCTCTGCCATCCCTTCGGGCCGCCCCGGGTTCCGTTCTGCAGCTCCCGTGCCTCCCATCCCCGCCCCCTGCCCCAAAAAAACCTCCACCATCCCGAGTCACGTGGTTCCGCGGCAACTTCCGGGGCGGGACTTCCGGTCCCCCTATTTTAAACGGTTGGGCGGCACCGGGTTCGGGTTTGGGTCCCATGGGAGGACTGCACCTATGGGGGCTGCGGAAGTCCCAAAGTGGGCGGTACCGTTGCGAGTGGGCGGGGCTTCCGGGACACGCCGACAATGCGAGCCACGCCCCCGATAGAAACAACGCCCAACCCGGCGTTCGCACCCCCGACCGAAGCCACGCCCACCCCGGTAGCCACGCCCCCGACCGAAGCCACGCCCACCCCGGCGTTCGCACCCCTGACCTAAACCACGCCCCCGATCAAAGCCACGCCCCCGACCGACGCCCCGCCCACCCCGGCGTTCGCGCCCCCGACCGAAGCCACGCCCCCGACGGTAGCCGCTCCCCCGATTTAAGCCCCGCCCTCAACTTAAGCCACGGTTTAAGCCCCGCCCCCGACGGCTGGGATTTCCCCCCCCTCCCTCCCCTAAAATGGGATCCCAAATTGTTTGGGGGGGGGATGGGCGATTTAGGGGATTTTTATGGAGTGGGGGGGGGGGGAGGAGGAGGAAGAAGAAGAGGAAGAGGAAGAGGAAGCAAGCGGTGGGGGGGCTGAGGAGGTGGAGCTGGAAGTCAGCGACCCCGATGGTGAGGGGGGTTATGGGGTGGGTATGGGGTGGATATGGGGTTATGGGGTGGGTATGGGGCGGTTATGGGGCGGTTATGGGGTGGGTATGGGGTGGGTATGGGGTTATGGGGTGGTTATAGGGTGGATATGGGGTGGATATGGGATTGTGGGGTGGTTATGGGCTGGGTATGCGGTCAATAGGGGGAGAAAATGGGGGGTTATGGGGCAGTTATGGGGTGGATATGGGGTTATGGGGTGGATATGGGGTTATGGGGCGGTTATGGGGTGGAAGTGGGGTTATGGGGTGGGTATGGGGAGGGTATGGGGTCAATATGGGGAGAAAATGAGGGGGTTATGGGGCAGTTATGGGGTGGATATGGGGTGGGGGTTATGGGGTGGTTATGGGGCATTTATGGGGTGGTTATGGGGCATTTATGGGGTGGGTATGGGGTTATGGGGCGGTTATGGGGTGGATATGGGGTGGAAGTGGGGTTATGGGGTGGGTATGGGGAGGGAATGGGGTGGATATGGGGAGAAAATGGGGGGTCATGGGGCAGTTATGGGGTGGATATGTGGTGGATATGGGGTTATGGGGTGGATATGGGGTTATGGGGTGGCTATGGGGTGGGTATGGGGTTATGGGATGGAAATGGGGTTATGGGGTGGATATGGGGCGGTTATGGGGTGGAAATGGGGTGGAAATGGGGTTATGGGGTGGATATGGGGTTATGGGGTGAGGGGTTATGGGTTGGATATGGGGTAGGGAGGGATATGGGGTGGGGAGGTTTATGGGGCGGTTATGGGGTGGGGGGTTATGGGATGTTTATGGGATCTGTGGGGTGTTTAAGGGTTCTGTGGGGCCATGATGGGATCTATGGGGCATTTATGGGATCTATGGGGTGTTTATGGGGTATTTAGTGTTTTTTTGTGGGATCTATGGGGCCATGAAGGGATCTATGGGGTATTTATGGGATCTATGGGGTATTTATGGGATCTATGGGGCATTATGGGTTCTATGGGGCTTTTATGGGATCTATGGGATGTTTATGGGGCATTTAGGGTTTTTTTGTGGGATCTATAGGGCCATAATGGGATCTATGGGGCATTTATGGGATCTATGGGGTATTTATGGGATCTATGGGGCATTATGGGTTCTATGGGGCTTTTATGGGATCTATGGGATGTTTATGGGGCATTTAGGGTTTTTTTGTGGGATCTATGGGGCCATGATGGGATCTATGGGGTGTTTATGGGATCTGTGGGGCATTATGGGTTCTATGGGGCCATGACGGGATCTATGGGGCATTTATGAGGTCTGTGGGGTGTTTATGGGATTCTTAGGGCTTTTTATGGGCTCTATGGGGTATTATGGGATCTATGGGGCCGTGCCGGGCTTTATGGGGCCGTTTATGGGGTCTGTGGGGCTCCTGTGACCCCATTGACCCCCCTGACCCCATTGACCCCAGGTCTGTTCCCGGCTCTGTGGGGTCGCGTGGCTCCTTTGGGGGTTTTTGGGTTCCTGTACGGCGCTGTGGGGTCGGCGGTGGCTGTGGGGCTGTGGAGGCGACATCGGGGTCAGTGGGGTCTCTCTGGGGTTATGGGGTCTCTATGGGGTCTTTATGGGGTCTGTGGGGTCTCTGTGGGGTCTCTGTGGGGTCTCTATGGGGTCTCCATGGGTCTCCATGGGTCTCTATGGGGTCTCTATGGGGTCTATGAGGTCTTTATAGGGTGTCTATGGGGTCTCTATGGGGTCTCTATGGGGTCTGTGGGGTTATGGGGTCTGTGAGGTCTGTGGGGTCTCTAGGGGGTCTCTATGGGGTCCTTATGGGGTCTCTATGGGGTCTGTGGGGTCCCTGTAGGGTTTCTATGGGGCTCTGTGGGGTCTCTGTGGGGTCTCTATGGGCGCTATGGGGTCTCTATAGGGTTTCTGTGGGGTTATGGGGTCTCTATGGGGTCTTATGGGGTCAGTGGGGTCTCTGTGGGGTTTTACGGGGCTCTATTGGGTCTCTATGGGGTCTGTGGGGTTTCTATAGGGTCTATGGGGTCTTTATGAGGCTCTATTGGGTCTGTGGGGTTTCTGTGGGTCTCTATGGGGTCTCTATGGGGTTTCTGTGGGGGTCTCTGGAGTCTTTATGGGGTCCCTATGGGGTCTGTATGGGGTCAGTGCGGTCTCCGGGGTTTTATGGGGCTCTATGGGGTCTGTGGGGTCTTTATGGGGTTTCTATGGGGGTCTTTGGGGTGTCAGGGTCTCTATGGGGCATTTATGGGGTCTCTATAGGGTCTATAGGGTCTTTATGGAGCTCTGTTGGGTCTGTGGGGTTTCTGTGGGGTCTCTATGGGGTTTCTATGGGGCACAGAAGAGCCACCCCAATCTCTGCCCCACAGCTCAGCAGCTCCACGCACAGCAGCAGCGCCTGTGGGACCGCAGGTGAGGGGGATCTGTGGGGCTGGGATCTATGGGGCAGGGATCTGTGGGGCTGGGGATCTATGGGGCAGGAATCTGTGGGGCTGGGGATCTATGGGGCAGGGATCTGGGGGGCTGGGGTTATATGGGGATCTGTGGGGCTGGGATCTATGGGGCTGGGATCTATGGAGCTGGGATCTATGGGGCAGACCCACCCCTCTGCTCCACAGATTTCTGCGTGTATCGGAACCTGGGCCCCACAACAGCTATGGGAACGCGCTCTGCCCCACGGCTCATTCCTGTGAGTTCGCCCCATAGCTGCCCCATAACCGCCCCACATCCTACCCCACATCCTGCCCCACATCCCCCCTCTCTCTGCCCCACATCTGCCCCCCCTCTGCCCCACATCCCATCCCACATCCTGTCCTACATCCTGCCCCCCCTCTGCCCCACATCCCTCCCTCTCTGCTTCACATCCCACCCCACATCCTGCCCCACATCCCTCCCTACGTCTGCCCCACATCTCTCCCTCTGCCCCACATCCTTTCCCCCCCTCTGCCCCACATCCCGCCCCACATCAGCCCCCCATCTCCCCCCAGCACCCCCCGCACAGCTGGCCAGCCCCATAGGCAGCCCCCCCCAGACGCCGTGGGGCAGCGACCCACAGCACGAGGAGGAGGAGGAAGAGGAGGAGGAGGATGAAGGCTACGAGCACCCAGACAGCAACAGCGGTCAGATGGGGGGCGGCTATGGGGCGCTATGGGGGGTTATGGGGTGCTATGGGGGGTTATGGGGTGTCTATGGGGTGCTATGCGGGGCTGTGGGGCGCTACAGGGTGCTATGGGTCTCTATGGGGTGCTGTAGGGTGCTGTAGGATGCTGTGGGGGGTTGTGGGGTGCTATGGGGTGTCTATGGGGTGTTTGTGGGGTGCTATGGGGGGTTGCAGGGTGCTGTGGGGCATAATGGGGTGCTGTGGGATGCTATGGGGGTTGTGGGGTTCTATGGGGTGTCTATGGGGTGCTATGGGGTGTCTATGGGGTGCTATGGGGTTCTATAGGGTTCTATGGGGGGTTATGGGGTGCTATGGGAGTTTGTGGGGTGGCTATGAGGTGACTGTGGGGTTTTATGGGGGGCTGTGAGGGGTTATGGGGTGCTATAGGGCGTAATGGGGTGCTGTGGGGTGCTGTGGGGTGGTTATGGGGTGCTATGGGGTGGTTATGGGGTGGTTATGGGGTGCTGCCCCACTGATCCCCACCCCACAGATGGATACGAGAACGAACCCGGAGCGCCTGCATCACGGAGCTCTGCTGGTCAGTGCTGCCCCATAGCGCCCCATAGAGCCCCATAGCGCCCCATAGAGACCCATAGAGACCCCATAGCGCCCCACAGAAACCATAGAGACCCCATAGCACCCCATAGAGACCCCATAGAGCCCCATTGCAACCCATAGTGCCCCATACAGACCCATAGAGACCCCACAGCCACCCCATAAGACCCCATAGGACCCCACAACCCCACAGCCACCCCATAGGACCCCACACTGACCCCACAACCCCATAAGACCCCGCAAGACCCCAAAGCCCCACAACCCCAAACCTTTTGCACCCCACAGGGAGCTACGAGAACGACCCCAAATCCGGCCCAGCTTCAGGTGAGCAACCCCATAAACCCGCCCCAAAACCCCACAAAACCCCATAAACCCCACAAAACCCCATAAACCCCCCAAAACCCCATAAAACCCCCCAACCCCCCCCCCCAAAACCCTCCAAAACCCCCCAAAACCCCCCAGAACCCCATAAAACCCCATAACTTATAGGGCCGCTCCTTATGGGGCCATTCCTTATGGGGTCGCTCCTTATGGGGCTGTTCCTTATCGGGCCGCTCCTTATGGGGTCACTCCTTATGGGGCCGCTCCCTTCTCACCCCACAGCCGCCCTGAGCCCGGGAGCAGCGCAGCTCATCACAGGTAATGGGGCGCTTATAGGGTCGCTTATGGGGACAGTTATAGGGTCGCTTATAGGGTCACTTATGGGGGCACTTACAGTGTCGCTTATAGGGATGCTTATAGGGTTGCTTATGGGGTCGCTTATACAGGTGTTTATAGGGGCGCTTATGGGGTTGCTTATAGAGTCTCTTATAGGGTCGCTTATGGGGGCACTTGTAGGGTCACTTATAGGTTCACTTATGGGGTCACTTATAGGGGCGCTTATAGGGGTGCTTATGGTGTCGCTTATAGGATTGCTTATAAGGTCGCTTGTGGGGGCGCTTATAGGGTCGCTTATAGGTTCGCTTATAGGGGGGTTTATAGGGTCAGAAACCTTATAGGGTCGCTTATAGGATCACACACCTTATAGGGTTGCTTATAGGGTCACATAGCTTATGGGGTCGCTTATGGGGACACTTATGGGATCAATTATGAGGTCACTTATGGGGGCATTTATAGGGGCACTTATGGGGTCACTTATAGGGTCGTTTATGGGGTCGCTTGTAGGGTCGCTTATAGGGGCGCTTATAGGGGCGCTTATGGAGTCACTTACAGAGGCGCTTATGGGGTCGCTTATGGGATCACACACCTTATGGGGTCACAAACCCATATAGGGTCAGCCAGCCCTATAGGGTCACTGTCCCCATTCCCCCCCACTGTCCCCAGTGTCCCCAGTGTCCCCCACTGTCCCCATATCCCCAAAGATGTCCCCAAAGGTGTCCCCAATGTCCCCAGTGATTCCCCCATTGTCCCCAATGTCTCCAACGATGTCCCCAATGTCCCCAATGTCCCCATATCCCCAAAGGTGTCCCCAAAAATGTCCCCCACTGTCCCCAAAGATGTCCCCAAAGATGTCCCCCATGTCCCCTATGATGTCCCCAATGTCCCCCACTGTCCCCATGTCCCCAAAGATGTCCCTTAAGGTGTCCCCCAATGTCCCCAATGATGTCCCCAATGTCCCCATATCCCCAAAGTTGTCCCCCAATGTCCCCAGCGATGTCCCCACTGTCCTTGACTGCCCCCATATCCCCAGTGATGTCCCCAAAGGTGTCCCCCTATGTCCCCAAAGATGTCCCCAATGTTCCCCCCTATCCCCATGTCCCCAACGATGTCCCCAATGTCCCCAATGTCCCCGTATCCCCAAAGGTGTCCCCTAAGATGTCCCCAACAATGTCCCCAATGTCCCCAACAATGTCCCCAATGTCCCCCACTGTCCCCATCTCCCCAGTGACGTCCCCCACGCTCCCCCAACAGTGTCCCCGCTGTCCCCAACGCTGTCCCCAAATCCCCCCTGCTGTCCCCAGCGATGTCCCCCCCCCCCTCCCCCGATGTCCCTGATGTCCCCCTTTTGTCCCCAGGGCTGCAGCGGGCGCTGCTGGCAGCACAGCGCTGGGACGGGCGCAGTGACGGCTCCGCAGGTGGGTTGGGGACACTAAATGTCACCCTCCCCCCCCCAATGTCCCCAAGGGGGGGTGGGGGGGGAACACGAAGCCACCCCCCCAGTGTCCCCAAATGGGGTGTGGGGGGACACAAAGCCACCCCTCAATGTTCCCAAATGGGGGGGGGGGTGGGTGGGACACAAAGGCATCCCCCAATGTCCCCAAATGGGGGTGGGGGGACACAAAGCCACCCCTCAATGTCCCCAAATGGGGGGGGGACGACGCAAAGCCACCCCCCAATGTCCCCAGATTGAGAGAGGGGACACAAAGCCACCCAATGGGGGGGTGGGGGACACAAAGCCACCCCCCAGTGTCCCCAAATTGGGGGGGGGCATAAAGCCAGCCCCCGATGTCCCCAAATGGGGGAGGGGGGACACAAAGCCACCCAATGGGGGGGGGGGGGGACGGGGGACACAAAGCCACCCCCCAATGTCCCCAAATGGGGAGGGGGGAACACAAAGCCACCCCCCCCCCCCCTCAGGTTCACAGCCCTACGAGGAGATGGGGGGCACAAGGAGGGCAGCAGCGCCGTGTCGGGACGGGCATGAGGACGGTGGGGACATTGGGGACATCGCTGGGGACATTGGGGACATGGTTGGGGCCCATCTTTAGGGACATCTTTGGGGATATGGGGACAGCGGGGGAGGGGGGAATGGGGACTTGGGGAGAGAATGGGGACAGTGGGGACAATGGGGATCAATGGGGTCAATGGGGACATAGGGGTCAATGGGGACATAGGGGTCAATTGGGACATTGGGGACAATGGGGATTAGTGGGGACATTGGGGACATTGGGGGCAATGAGGTCAATTGGGACATTTGGGGACATTTGGGGACATTTGGGGACATTGGGGGCAATGAGGTCAATGGGGACATTGGGGTCAATGAGGACACTGGGGGCAATGAGGTCAATGGGGACATTGGGGTCAATGGGGACATTGGGGTCAATGGGGACATTGGGGACATTGGGGGCAATGAGGTCAATGGGGACATTGGGGTCAATGGGGATCAATGGGGACATTGGGGACAATGGGGATCAATTGGGACGTAGGGGTCAATTGGGACGTTGGGGACAGTGGGGACAGTGGGGATCAGTGGGGACAGTGGGGATCAATGAGGTCAATGGGGACATTGGGGACATTGGGGGCAATGAGGTCAATGGGGACATTGGGGTCAATTGGGACATTGGGGATATTTGGGGACATTGGGGGCAATGAGGTCAATGGGGACATTGGGGATCAGTGGGGACAGTGGGGATCAATGGGGTCAATGGGGGTCAATGGATCAATGGGAACATTGGGGACAATGAGGTCAATGGGGACATAGGGGTCAATTGGGGACATTGGGGACAATGGGGATCAATGGGGACACTGGGGTCAATGGGGATCAGTGGGGACATTGGGGACATTTGGTGTCAATGGGGACAATGGGGACACTGGGGACATTGGGGTCAATGGGGACAATGGAGCTGTGTCGTCCCCCCCCCCCCCCCCAGATGCCGGCTCCTATGAGAACATGGCGGGCGCTGAGCTGACCCCGTGACCCCGCGACCCCGCCGTGACCCCATGACCCTGCTGTGACCCCATGTGACCCTGCTGTGACCTCGGGTGACCCCATAACCACACAGTGACCCTGCCGTGACCCCATGTGAACCCGCTGTGACCTCGTGTGACCCCATGACCACACCATGACCCCAGTGTGACCCCATGACCCTGCTGTGACCCCACTGTGACCCCTTCTGACCCCAATGGACCCCATAGGGATTCCATAGAGCCCCACTGACCCCATAGAGACACCACAGACCCCACAGAGACCCCATAGAGATCCCGTAGAGCCCCACAGATCCCATAGAGACCCCATAGAGCCCCACTGACCCCATAGAGCCCCCATAGGGACCCCATAGAGCCCCCATAGGGACCCTATAGACCCCATAGAGGCCCACAGACCCCATAAAGACCCAAAGAGAACCACTGGCCCCATAGGGACCCCATAGAGCCCCAGTGACCCCATAGAGACCCCACAGACACCCCACAGACCCCATAGAGACCCCATAGGGACACCATAGAGCCCCACAGACCCCATAGAGACCCCATAGGGACACCATAGAGCCCCACTGACCCCATAGAGAGCCCATAGAGACTCCATAAGGAATCTGTAGAGACCCCACAGACCCCATAGGGACCCCATAGAGCCTCACAGACCCCATAGAGAGCCCACAGACCCCGTAGAGACCCCATAAGGACCCCATAGGGACCATATAGGGACCAGACCCCAAAGGGACCCATAGAGCCCCATGGGCACCCCATAGGGACCCCATAGAGAGCCATAGAGCCCCCATAGAGACCCCGTAGACCCCATAGATGCCCCATAAAGACCCCACAAACCCCATAGACCCCATAGGGACCCCATAGGGACCCCATAGGGACCCCATAGACCTCATAGAGCCCCTACAGACCCCATAGAGACCCCATAGAGACCCCATAGGGACCCCACAGACCCCATAGGGACCCCATAGACCCCATAGAAACCCCATAAACCCCATAGAGCCCCTACAGACCCCATAGGGACCCCACAGACCCCATAGAGCCCCCATAGACCCCATAGAGCCCCCCCACCCCCACCCCCTCCCCTCCTTAATGACGACCAACGACTGAGGCTGTAATTAAGAAAAGCGCCTTAATTAAAAAACCGGAAGTGGAAGCAGGCGACGAACGAAACGAACTCTGGGGTTTTGGGGGGGATTTGGGGTTTTCTATGGGGTTTTTTGGGGGGGGGGCTATGGGATTTTTGGGGAGCTATGGGGTTTTTTGGGGGGTTGTGAGGTTTTTTGGGGGGATATGGGGTTTCTGGGGGGGCTATGGGGTTTTCTATGGGGTTTTGGGGGGGTCTCTGGGGCTTTTGGGGGGGATATGGGGTTTTTTGGAGTAGGATATGGGGTTTTCTATGGGGTTTTTGGGGGGATGTGAGGTTTGGGCTGGGGGGTCTGTGTGTTTTTGGGGGCCATGTGGGGTTTTGGGTGGGATATGGGGGTTTCTATGGGGTTTTTTGGGTGTCTGTGGGGTTTTTTTGGGGTCCCTGTGGGGTTTTTTGGGGGGCAGAGGTCAGGTGAAGGCCAGGGAGAAGGCGCGGTAGCCCAGGTTGGTGAAGACGTCGATTTTGGGGCTGTTGCCGGTGGCTGTCAGAACCTGGGGGGGGGGGGGGGAGAAGAAGGGGGTCAGCACCATAGCGACCCCATAGGGACCCATAGGGACCCAAAGGGATCACATAGGGACCCCATAGAGCACCATAGAGACCCCATAGGGACCAGACCCCATGGAGACCCTCCAGGGGCCCCATAGAGCCCCATAGGGACACCACAGGGACCCCATAGAGACCCCATAGGGACCCATAGAGACCCATAGGGACCCCATAACAACCCCATACATCCCATAGGGCCCCATAGGGACCCCATAGAGACCCATAGGGACCCCATAGGAACCCCATAGAAACCAGACCCCACAGAGACCCCATAGAGACCCCATAGAGACCCCCTAGAGACCCCATAGGGACCCATAGAGACCAGACCCCATAGAGACCCCATAGAGACATATAGGGACTCATAGGGACCCCATATAGCACCATAGAGACCTCATAGGGACCCCGTAAGGACCCTATAGAGACCCCACAGGGACTAGACCCCACAGAGACCCCATAGGGACCCCATAAACCCCATAAGGACCTCATAGAGACTCCACAGGGACCCCACAGACCCCATAGAGCCCCCATAGGGACCCCATAGACCCCATAGGGACCCCATAGACCCCATAGAGACCCCCAGACCCACATAGAGCCCCATAGAGCCCCATAGAGCCTCAATAGAGCCCCCCAGACCCCCATAGAGACCCCATACAGCCCCATTGATACCCCATAGAGATCCCATAAAGCCCCATAGAGCACCCCCGACCCACATAGAGCATCATAGAGAACCCATAGAGCCCCCAGACCCCAATAGAGATGCCATAACGCCCCATAGAGCCTCAATAGAGCCTCCCAGACCCCCCATAGAGCAACATAAAGCCCCATAGAGACCCCATAGAGCCACATAGAGACCCCATAGAGCCCCATGGGATTTCTACGAAAATAAGCGATATTTCAGGGGAAAAACAGGGATTTCTATGGGGAACAACAGGGATTTCTGTGAAAATAAGCGATATTTAAGGGGAAAAATAGGGATTTCTATGAAAATGAGCGATATTTCAGGGGAAAAACAGGGATTTAGAATCATAGAATCATAGAATCATAGAATCACCAAGGTTGGAAAAGACCTAAAAGATCACCCAGTCCAACCGTTCACCCATTCCCAATAGCTCCTACTAAACCATGTCCCTCAACACAACATCCAGCCTTTCTTGAACACCTCCAGGGTCGGTGACTCCACCACCTCCCTGTGCATCCATTGCAGTGCCTGACCACCCTTTCTGAACAGTAATATTTCCTCATGTCCAGCCTGAATCTCCCCTGCCGCAGCTTGAAGCCATTCCCTCTGCTCCTATCAGTAATGAGAGCAGAGGCCGACCCCCAGCTCACTGCAGCCTCCCTTCAGGAAGTTATAGAGAGCAATGAGGTCTCCCCTGAGCCTCCTCTTCTCCAGGCTGAACATTCCCAGCTCCTTCAGCCTCTCCTCATCAGCCCTGTGTTCCAGACCCCTCACCATTTCATTGCCCTCCTTTGAACACGTTCCAGGGCCTCGATGTCTTTCTTGCAGTGAGGGGCCCAAAACTGGACACAGCACTCGAGGTGCGGCCTCACCAGTGCTGAATACAGGGGAACAATCACCTCTCTGCTCCTGCTTGCAGCGCTGTTTCTGATGCAAGCCAGGCTGCCATTGGCCTTCTTGGCCACCTGGGCACACTGTCGGCTCATGTTGAGCCGAGCATCAGTCAATACCCCCAGGTCCATTTCCTCTACGCCGTCCTCCAGCCACACCGCCCCAAACCGGCAGCGTCGCCTGGGGTTGTTGTGGCCCAAGTGCAGGACCCGGCATTTGGCCTTGTTGAACCTCATCCCATTGGCTTCAGCCCAGCTCTCCTGCCTGTCCAGATCCCTCTGCAGGGCCTCGCTACCCCCAGGCAGATCCACACTTCCAGCCCATTTGGTGTCATCTGGAAATTTACTGAGGCTGCACTCGATGCCCTCGTCCAGGTCATCAATCAAGATATTGAAGAGGACAGGCCCAGCACCGACCCCTGGGGAACACCACTCGCGACCGGTCGCCAGCTGGATTCAACTCCATTCACCACCACTCTCTGAGCTCGGCCCTCCAGCCAGCGCCTCATCCAGCCCAGAGTGCCCCCATGCAAGCCTCGGGCTGCCAGCTTCTGCAGGAGATGCTGTGGCAGACAGTGTCAAAGGCTTTGCTGAAGTCTAGGTAGAGCACAGCAACAGCCTTTCCCTCATCCACCAGATGGGTCACTAGATCATAGAAGGAGATCAGGTTGGTCAAACAGGATTTGCCCTTCACAAACCCAAGCTGGCTAGGCCTGGTCCCCTCCCCGGTCACCCCGCACATGCCGCATGGTCTCCCTCAAGACAATCTGCTCCATCACCTTCCCTGGAGTAGGGGAAAAATGCTAACCTGCTGAGGTGTAGGAACCGGCGGGAGAAAAGATACGACCAAGGGCTTGATCAAGCTTTCTCAACTTTCATCAGAAGGCACCGTTCTTTATTACAGCGTATCATGAGGCGTATACATCTTGCAAAAGGCCAGCTCCTGATAGGTCGGCGCGCGGGTAGCTGATACAACCGCAGCAGCATTGCCGCAGTCAGCACCCCCAGTTCTGCATCCCGTTATTCCTTCATCTTGGTTTCTCATAATCCTGCAAGGGCACGCTGTCCTTGATGATGATAGGTCAGCAGGCTCGTGTTTCTGCCTAGTTATTTCAGTCTTATCAGCGGGATTGTGTCAACATGACCCTTTTCTGCAAGCCAGCTTTCAGCAATGCTCTCCACACTTCCCCCTTCCTCTTTTAGGGCTAGCAGATTGGCGCAAAAGGCTCTAGATGTCATGCGAGTAATGAAGCTTTGCAGACAGGTAAGACAGCAAGGCACGGATATCATAACCAAGAACACAAATCCCAGGAGGACCAACAAATATTTACTTCTATCGCGCACCCAGGGGCCTAAACCAAGACTTTTCAGCCACTGATCCAGCCCCAGACCTTCTTCTTCTCGTAGGCCAGAAGTCAGCCCTTGTAAAACAGACAGTTGCTTAGGAATAGATTGCGAGTGATCAGACAAGTTCATACAGCACATACCTTCGAGATCCTCACACCCATGCCCATGCACAAGTAGCAGAAAATCGATGGCGGCGCGATCTTGACAAGTGGCATGGCGGACCGAGTCTACATCTAATAAAAGATTACTAATAGCAAGTGATGTAGCGTTAGTTTGCTTAGCGAGCCAGCAGCCCAGTTTGTGAGGGGTAGATAGAGCTTTGGCGCTGGCTACCCCAGGAGCTGATAGAGAAGAAAAGAACCTGTGTTCAAAATTCCAAAAGTCAGCGTTTCAGTCGCATTCTTTAGTGAAGGCATGAGCCATACGCTTGTGCCTTCTAGGCTGACGGTGTTGTAACAGCACTGACGTAGTGGGGGCCAACGGTGACAGTCGACCTAAGGTACAAGGCCCAGCCCTCAATCTGGATGCTACACTAGGCCACGCTCGGTCGCCCCAAATCAAGAATATCCCCGGCGGAAGCTGAATGGGTGAGTTTGACCATCTTGATATGTTAGGACTAGTATAGTGGCACCAGGCAGATGCATTTCGATGAGCAGAGAGAGAGGAGTTGACGACCACAGGATGGTTGGCGGGGCTGGCTGTTGCAATACTGTTCCAATGAATAGAGAGTGTCTCAAGCAGCTCGTCTGCACAAATTGGCTGATGACAGTGATTATGTTGGAAAAAAAAAGGCTTTGTAGCTGAGAATTTTCTCGATCAAACTGTGTTATTGTGCCCTTTGTGCCTCAGTTTGAGTTTCCATGGAAATCAATAAATAGGAACCATTACTTCTGGATGATCCATGTATCTGATTCCAGGTTTCTAGTTTAATCACAGTGCAGTTTTATGCCGTATTGATTTCTTTGCTAGCAGTTCATGATGATTCTTTTCACAGAATTCACAGAGGGGCCTGAAGAATTCACAGTCGGGTATGTAAAGACACAAAGATAGCACATATTAGAGAGTTCCAAGATCATTCAAGAGGGACTAAGGAGGTGATTGTCTGCCTGGTGAGGCCACAACATGAGCTCTGTGTTCAGTTTTGGGCCACTCACTACAAGGAAGACCTTGAGGCCATGGAATGTGTCCGGAGAGGGGCAACGAAGCTGGAGAACGGTCTGGAATCCAAGTCTTCTGGGGAGTGGCTGAGGGAGCTAGGATTGTTGAGTCTGGAGAAGATAAGGCTCCAAGGGAGACCTGATCACTCTCTGCAACTCCCTGAGACCTGTTTGAGGTGTGGTGAAGGTCAGCTTCTTCTCCCAGGGAACAGTGATCAAACAGTGATAGGAAAGGAGGTGATGGCTCTTCGGTGTTTCTAGTAGAAATATCTTCCGGCTGACTCTGATTTCCTTTGTTTTCGTTTTCTTCTGTAAATCATCTGCCCATGTGGCCTGCATTTCATTTAATCTTGCCACCCACACCTGTGATGTAGAGTGTGGTCTCTCTTTTTCTACCACCGATAGATATACCTCTCTGCCATTTATCTTGGATTACAAACAAACTCCTACCTCCCAATTTCGATAATGCTACCTAGTCCTTGGCTGTCTGTTATGCTCACAATGGCTTCTTCCTTTGAAAACCTCAAAGCCATTGGCTTCACCAAATCTCTCTCAGAAACTAGCACTCTGCTTTTGGTTCCGTAAAACCTTGCTTAAGACTCCTAGAGCATTTGACAGTGGAACATGCATCATGCTTGTGTTTCTGTTTCAACGTGGTTTATCTGTAGTTATGAGTGTTTACGCTTGCCCCTGAAGTGCATAGGGAAAAAACAGTGTGTTGGGAAAGGTAAAGGTAAGCAAGAGTAGGGAACTTGTTTTCCTTTATATCCTCCTGATCACACTCATTTCTCAACTATATTGTCTCTATCATCTTGAGCGTGCTACTCTTCATGGCTTTGGGGAGTTTTCAAAACATCGTTCTGAATCATCACTTCATAATGAAAATGGAGATTTAAAAAACTCCTTTCATAGTGTTACTGAAACTTCAGCCAGAAGGGGTATCCTGAAGGCTAAATGAAAGATTCTGAAGTGGAAGATGAAGACCTGGTGAGTATGTTTCACTTCACCGTATCACGCCATGCTCCGCCATGCCAAGCAGCAGCAGATGTAATATATGAAGCCTTTTGTCTGGCTTTGTCCTCTGAAACCAGAGTTACAGTCCACTTAGCGCTCAGTAGACTCTGAACTGTTGCTGTTAGGAAGAAAGATTAAGAGTAAGAATTGTCTTCAAATCTCTGGATGTTGTCAAGGAGAGGAAAATGTTTGCTTTTCTAGCTCTCTCCCCTTTTCCATGTTGCTTTCTAAACCTGAAATACTTTGGTTTACCTTCCAGTCCAATTTCACGAAAATTCCGTCAACTAAATACAACTTGTGCAATATCCTGAGTGTGAAAAGAAAACAAGCGATGTAAAATATATGCCTTCAGAACCTTCTTTTCTCTGACAGACTATACCTTTCTTTCCCAAGTGAATTTGAAAGCTATTGTATAGCAGGTAGACGAAACTGCTTACTGCTTAGATTTCTTGAAGAGAAAAAGGAATCTTTGAAAGACACCCATTCATCCGTGGTAAGGACAGTAGAGGTTTGGAAAGGATGAAAAGCAAGTGCTAGCATAACAAATCTGAAATAATGGAAGAAATGGAAAAGATAATAGCCATGGAAGTGAACAGGGCACGCGAAGAAATCATCAATCCATTCTCCCTGAGCAAAGCTGACGGTGGGCTATGATCTTCTGTAATGAAAAGATGTGCTCCATTTTTTTAATGGAAGATAAAGAAGAATGATATGCAGCAAAAATAATAATTATAATGAGACCGCTCAGAAACAGAGCCTACAAGCAAAGTCTGGAAGTTACAGGCATGGAAACACTAAAGGGTTGTATGTGAGCAGTCATCAAGTAAGTAGTGGGATGTAAAGAGCAAGAAAAAAGTATCTTTCCATGAGCTAAACTTAGAATATCCGTAGTGACTGACAATGCGAAAAGGTTAAAAAAGCTGAAACAGAGCACTCAGTGTTTCTTAGTGGTTGCTGAGTTTATCTTTTGACGTATCTATTCATTTCACAGAATAACCAGCGCAACTGGAGTGGTTGCAAACCAGGAAATGGAAGCAAAACTGTCTGACCTCAGGTTTTAGCATACTGTGTATTGTATTTAGAAAAGTCTGATGAGCAGATTAGTAGGCATGAACAGTATTCGTGTGGTGAAATTTCTCTAGTCTAGACTGAGGTTTTACTTCTGCGTACCGTTACTCTGCTTACCCATAAAGAAACACTGTTCAGATAAGTAGCAGCCATCATATTCGGACTACTTTAGAACATGCCGTTTTTTTAATCACCAGACAATAACTCACTTAATCTTAGACAGGATACACTGGCAGTAGGCTCACAGAAGTATGAGACTCGGTGAGCGTATGAATGTTCAGATATTTGTTGATTCTGAAAAGCACACTGGCTTTTGCTGAGAAAGTGCAAACTAAGGATCACGTGCTTTCTACAAAGAAATGAGTATCAGGAAAGTTTATCCGAAGACTAAGGAAATCCTACCATTTCTTTGACCATCAATCTCGAAGTAGGAACTGCATTAACAGTAAATGCCAGTGTTGTTTATTTTTTCTCTCATTAGTTAGTGTTCTTAGTGGCTTTCTCCTTTACGTCATTTGCAGCCTAAATTAAAACAGAACAAAACAAAAAGGAAACGCTCTCGTTGATGGAATAAAAGAATGTCTGTTCACTTACTCAGCACACTACAATCAAGAATTTCAAGACTTCCAGGATTGCAGGCAGAAGCTTATTATGAATGTGTTTTTGTTTCTTGGAGTTCCTCCACTGAAACAGAATTCAAAACCCATGCTGCGACACTGCAGTATTGCTCACTGCGAGAAACTAGTTTGCTCTGCCTCAGAGGCAGTGCGTTTCTCTGTTGGATTGGCTCTGGGTATATACAACGCTTGTTTATGTCCTGAAAATGTTTCTGAAAGAGATGGATTTTCCTGGCTTTACCACTGAATTCTCTCCCTTATGCAGCAAGACAACATTTCCATTTGAACTTTCGTAGGCTCATTAGACCAGCAGGTAATGATGGACATAGTATCTAGTCACAAGCATGGAGACAGACGCATATATTTATGTCATTTCGTCAGTTCAGCTTTAATGACATCATTTTACTTCCAGTTTTATTTCTAGCTTGAGATCACACTTTTAGCCAGAAGTGCTCTGACCGGATTGACCTCTGCCAGAAACACAGGGCAGGTGATGCCTCACGTTCCGCGATAAAGAATGGCACGACTTGGCTCTCACGGCTGGAAACCGGCATTCGCGCTGAATGGCTCCGGAGCGTTTGCACTCGCTGCCCGAGAAATCGCGCTTCTTCCCGGTTGCGGCTTCCAGCGCTCAGCCGCGGTCTCGCCTTGTTCGCTCGGCGCGGAAGAGCGACTGCCGGCGGCAGCTTTTCCCCGAGTCGCGGGCTCTTCTGCGCGCATCGAAAAGGAGCGCTTTTTGACTTCGCCTGGCGTACGTTTATGAAGGACGCACTACGCCTGGCTCGGAATGCGGTGTCCGTGCCTCTCCGTCGAGCGACAGGACGTTGCAGTGTGCTTCTCCGTGGCTCCACTTCTGCGTTCCGTGACGAAGAGTGGAAGGGAGAAGTGCCCAGGTCCATTTCCTCTACGCCGTCCTCCAGCCACACCGCCCCAAACCGGCAGCGTCGCCTGGGGTTGTTGTGGCCCAAGTGCAGGACCCAGCATTTGGCCTTGTTGAAACTCATCCCATTGGCTTCAGCCCAGCTCTCCTGCATGTCCAGATCCCTCTGCAGGGCCTCGCTACCCCCAGGCAGATCCACACTTCCAGCCCTTTTGGTGTCATCTGCAAATTTACTGAGGCTGCACTCAATGCCCTCGTCCAGGTCATCAATCAAGATATTGAAGAGGACAGGCCCAGCACCGACCCCTGGGGAACACCACTCGCGACCGGTCGCCAGCTGGATTCAACTCCATTCACCACCACTCTCTGAGCTCGGCCCTCCAGCCAGCGCCTCATCCAGCCCAGAGTGCCCCCATGCAAGCCTCGGGCTGCCAGCTTCTGCAGGAGAATGCTGTGGCAGACAGTGTCAAAGGCTTTGCTGAAGTCTAGGTAGAGCACAGCAACAGCCTTTCCCTCATCCACCAGATGGGTCACTGATCATAGAAGGAGATCAGGTTGGTCAAACAGGACCTGCCCTTCACGAACCCAAGCTGGCTAGGCCTGATCCCCTCCCCGGTCACCCCGCACATGCCGCATGGTCTCCCTCAAGACAATCTGCTCCATCACCTTCCCTGGAGTAGGGGAATGCTGACCTGCTGAGGTTTTGGAAGCTTTTTCTAAAGCTTCCTCAATGGTCCAACAATGCTAAGATTATTCAGAATAGATTTAGTGTTTAGTTTAGTGTTTCTGCCTAGTTATTTCAGTCTTATCAGCGGGATTGTGTCAACATGACCCATTTCTGCAAGCCAGCTTTCAGCAATGCTCTCCACACTTCCCCCTTCCTCTTTTAGGGCTAGCAGATTGGCGCAAAAGGCTCTAGATGTCATGCGAGTAATGAAGCTTTGCAGACAGGTAAGACAGCAAGGCACGGGTATCATAACCAAGAACACAAATCCCAGGAGGACCAACAAATATTTACTTCTATCGCGCACCCAGGGGCCTAAACCAAGACTTTTCAGCCACTGATCCAGCCCCAGACCTTCTTCTTCTCGTAGGCCAGAAGTCAGCCCTTGTAAAACAGACAGTTGCTTAGGAATAGATTGCGAGTGATCAGACGAGTTCATACAGCACATACCTTCGAGATCCTCACACCCATGCCCATGCACAAGTAGCAGAAAATCGATGGCGGCGCGATCTTGACAAGTGGCATGGCGGACCGAGTCTACATCTAATAAAAGATTACTAATAGCAAGTGATGTAGCGTTAGTTTGCTTAACGAGCCAGCAGCCCAGTTTGTGAAGGGTAGATAGAGCTTTGGCGCTGGCTACCCCAGGAGCTGATAGAGAAGAAAAGAACCTGTGTTCAAAATTCCAAAAGTCAGCGTTTCAGTCGCATTCTTTAGCGAAGGCATGAGCCATACGCTTGTGCCTTCTAGGCTGACGGTGTTGTAACAGCACTGACGTAGTGGGGGCCAACGGTGACAGTCGACCTAAGGTACAAGGCCCAGCCCTCAATCTGGATGCTACACTAGGCCACGCTCGGTCGCCCCAAATCAAGAATATCCCCGGCGGAAGCTGAATGGGTGAGTTTGACCATCTTGATATGTTAGGACTAGTATAGTGGCACCAGGCAGATGCATTTCGATGAGCAGAGAGAGAGGAGTTGACGACCACAGGATGGTTGGCGGGGCTGGCTGTTGCAATACTGTTCCAATTCAAAAAGATGCACCAGTCGGCCCGTATAGACCCTAATAATTCTCGCTCCTGAGGCTCCAAATCGGCGGGTGGGAAATACGGTAGAAATGAATCCCACCCATCAGCGTACGATCGCGGGTGTGTGCTGTTACAGGGGAGGGCTGACGGGGGACAAGGCAAAGATTCTAAGGGTATTCCGAGCAAACACGTAGAAAATGGGTTACTTGGAGAAGACATAGCAAGGCACAAAACCTCCTGGCCCGTCTGATTAGCGATTGTTACCCAGACATTCTGCTTAGGCTGCGGAGGCATCCAGAGCGTCCGTGCGCTTGTCACTAGCAGGGATGTCAGCACCGTCCTTAGAAACAGAGTCATGATTGTTCCGAAGGTCCGGTCGGATCCATCGGGCTGGAACCCAGAGGGAGCCTGTAGGGGTAGACACACATACGTAACCACGTCCCCAGAACAACACTTTAGCTGGACCTGGCCAGATACCGGATTTCGGGTCTCGGTAGCGCACCCAGACTTCGATAGACCTTTCTCTAACTACCTTCCCACCATGTAGCTGCACAGGCGACACTTGATCAGAGCCAAAGATGCACAGATGGTTTAACACAAACAGCGCTTTAGCCAGCCTGGTTGCTGGCTCAGGTACATCAGAGAACCTTTTCAGATAGCGCTTCAGAGTACCATTTGCCCTCTCTACAATAGCTTGACCGGTAGGAGAGTGAGAGATGCCTGTGCTATGTTGGATTCCCCACAGCGATAGGAACCTGTGAAGACGAGCGCTACTGTAGGCCGGACCGTTGTCCGTCTTTATTTTCGTTGGCAAGCCCATGACGGCAACTGCAGCACACAAATGCCTTTCCACGTGCAATGCCTTCTGCCCCGGTTGTGCCGTGGCCCAAATAAAGTGAGAAAACGTGTCTGTGGAAACATGAATGTACTTTAACCTACCAAACTCAGGGACACGAGTTACGTCCATTTGCCACAACTCATTTACTTGTAGGCCTCTCGGGTTTACTCCATAACCCAATCCAATCCCGTCATTATGATGGGAACAAACAGGAAAAGCCCTGACAATTCTTTGGGCTGCCTCCGCAGGGATCTTCAATTGTTGTTGGAGGCCTTTTGCGTTTGGGTGGAAAAATTGAGGCGAGGCGACTCTCGAGCATCTGACAATCGCGATCGAGATGAGTTAAACGAGCAGGAAACTAAACTATCTGCTATAGCGTTTCCTTCACCTAAGCCCTCTCCCCACATGTGGCTTCGGATGTGGATAATGCAATAGCAGTTAGTTCGGGACTGGCTTGCTCTCTGTAATTGGAGCAGCAGCTGAAATAGTCTCAGGCTAGAAACTTCCTTGATGTACGCATGCTCTGTTCTGGTGGCGATTCCTGCCACATCTAACGAGTCAGTGACAATATTCACATCCTCGTTGAAATGTGACAGGGCCCATAGCACTGCTAGGAGCTCTAAGGTCTGCAGAGAGTCCTGCTGATTTCCTGGCATCAAGTGCTGATGCCATTGGTCACCCAGCTTCCATACCGCCACTGCAGAATGCGATTTCCGGCCGGCATGGGTGTAAACCGTTGTTGCTTTTGGGAGAGGCTGTTTAGAGCACAGGGGTGCCCCCACCCACTGCCATTTACTGAGCCAATTTCAAGGGGGGGCTTCTAAGTTCTCTGTTAGCACTGTGCTGCTACTGCCTAGTAGCACTTCCTGTCGTATTGTTGAGTTTCAAAGGTACCAATGCAGTGTTTCTGCTTTCATGGTGTCATGGTTCTATGTTTTTGTTTTTGTTTTTGTTTTTTATGGTTTCAGTATTCCACATCAGAACATCATGTAGTGTACGGGGCATTAAAGTGTCACTCCCCCAATCCCAGCTACCTATCCCTGTACGTTACAGAAGTCACGGGATCTGGCCCTTCCGGGTGGGGGGGGCGCTCTCTTGCTGCCCAGCAGTGGGTGCTGGAGGTGCTTTCCTAGCCATTCCAACCGGGACTCGGTCCCGGGAACTCTCTCTCTCATCTTGTCTGATTTATTAATCTCAATTTCAATTAAATTGTATATATTGTGTTATCTTGTATTCCAATATTATAGTAAAATAAGTTTTCCTCCATAGATCGTTGCCGCTGTTCTTTTCCTCCCTTCCTTCCTTCCCATTTTTTGTGGGATTGGGGTGGGGGGGGAGGGCAGAGGCCTGTCTCCCCTGTCACGGACATTGATCTGGTCAACTCCGTGACAGATTTTTGGTGCCCAACGTGGGGCTCGCTGCTTTTTAGCTTTTTGAATGAATCTCTTTTTCTCTCTGCTCTTAGAGAGCTTCGTTAGGGAGCATTATCAGCAGTTCAGGTTTCTGTGCTGGAAAACCTGACCTTGAAAGGTTAGGCGTATTGCCACTGTTCTGGGATATTTGTAAACTTTGAGCACTACTAAGTCTGGGTAGTGACTTTTTTTCTTTTTTTTTTTTCTCTCCTCTTGTTAGCTTCAATTCATTAACCCTTTTTTAGCAAGCACTAGCGATGAACCCACTCGTTATCGTGGGGGTGCTGGGTAAAGCATTAAAAGCAATGGTGTTAGTCACAACCTACTGGCCAATAATCCATCTCATACTTACGTGTTGTGGAATTGCATCCATATATAACTACCTAAGGGCACTGATGGAAACACCTATGTTTTACCTATTTGCAATGTGGTATGATTTGAACTTTGACATCTACATCCCAGAAGGAATGGCTAATTTTACAAACAGCTACATCCCAAATGGAATAGCTAATTTCACAAACAGCTACATCCCAAATGGAATAGCTAATTTTACAAACAGCTACATCCCAAATGGAATAGCTAATTTCACAAACAGCTACATCCCAAATGGAATAGCTAATTTTACAAACAACACGATGTTCAGACCAGTCTCCGGGTTTTCTTCTCGGTTTGTCAAACGTTTTTTGAATCCTGAATTAATACTCATGTTGTTGTTGTTGTTCATGTCATCAATTTTCCTGAATATATTCCTATGCATTCGTATTAAGGGAAAGGAGTCTCTTCTAAAACTAGAGAATGATGATTGGCAGGGAATATGGAGAGGTTTAGGAAAGGTCTTAGAAGCATGGGGACCTGCAGTGTCATGGGATTTTACCCTTGAACACCTGTGGGATCCTGAGAAACTAAGCCAGTATTTGAGTCAGGGACGATGCGGCTTACATAAATCTAAGGAGGTACAACTTATTTGGGGTTTGGCTTGTGCTTATCGTGCCCTATATAATACCATTCTGGAGAGAGAGAGTTTCCGAGCTGAGGTTCAAGCTAAAGGGGAAAATCCCCAAGTCAAATCTAATCAATCACAGGAGACACCAGTAACAATACCAGTTGCTCCTGTGGAGGGTAAGAAATGGAAACGAGTGTCTTCGTGTCTTGAACGAAAAAGAGAAGAGGAGGAGGAGGAGGTGGAGGAAGATCCAGGCGAGGGGCCATCCTCAGAACCACCACCGTCACAAAAGGCAAAAGGGAAAACTAAGAGACGTGAAGAAGAGAGTGATGAAGAGGAAATCTCTATTACTACTCGCCGGCCTCTGAAGATGACTGAAATCCAAGGTTCAAGAAAGGAGTTTACACGGCGCCCGAATGAAACTCTTATTTCCTGGTTGGTTCGCTGTTGGGACAGTGGGGCCCATAGCTTGTCTCTGGATGGTAATGAAGCTCGCCAACTAGGTGCCATTGCCAGAGATCCAGCTATCGATAGAGGAATTAGTCGATGTTCGGATGAGGCTGCCTCCCTCTGGGAACGAGTGTTAACAGCCGTGAAGGAAAAGTATCCCTTCAAAAACGGTTTGAAGATTGCAATGAAAAAATGGGATACAGTTGAAAAGGGAATCCAGTATTTGAGGGAAATAGGCGTGGTGGAAATGTTGTATGACCCTGACTTTGTTCCTAACGACCCACACCAAAACCGCGACCCTGAAAAAGTGTGGACAACGCCTGAGATATGGCAGAAAATCATGACAACAGCGCCGGACAAATATGCCTCTACACTGATGTCAGCGTGTGACAGATTCAACGAACAACAGAGAACGCCCTTAGTTTATGAATTTATTGTTACGCTCCAAAACTACGAACAATTACTGTCCCCAATTCATGCTGCCGTTGCTGCTATATCAAGAATGATGGAGCAAGTGTCTCAACTGATTAACCGTGACAAACCTGTAGCAGTGTCAGAAACGCTTGATGAAGATCAGGATAATCAAACAAGTCTAGCGAAGGATATGAAGGAGATGAAGGAGATGATGAAATGTATGCAAGCCCACCTAACTAAAGACAAAGAACCTTCCTTCTCACGTGCACCATCAAAGATCTCAGCTGTTAGAAGCAAATGCTCTCCGGCTCAAGTAAGGAATAATACACCACGAATTGCCTTATGGTATTACCTGCATGACCATGGAGAAGACATGGGGAAGTGGCACGGTCAACCTACTCCTGTACTACGAGCCCGGGTGAAAGAATTACAAAGCAGATCAACCACCAGTGCAGTTGCCCCAGTTACCACAGGTAATGAATAGGGGGGCCCTGCCCTCAGTCAGGGGGGGAAAGGGATAATAGAGTATATTGGACTGTGTGGATTCGATGGCCTGGCACATCAGAACCACTGAAATATAAGGCACTGGTGGACACTGGTGCACAGTGCACTCTGATGCCCTCGAGTCACCAAGGGACAGAATCAATCCATATTTCTGGAGTGACCGGGGGCTCTCAAGAATTGACTGTGTTGGAGGCTGAGATAAGCCTCACTGGTAAGGACTGGCAAAAACATCCTATTGTGACGGGCCCAGGGGCTCCATGTATACTAGGTATTGATTATCTCAGAAGGGGGCATTTCAAGGATCCTAAGGGGTATCGATGGGCCTTTGGAATAGCTGCTGTGGACACAGACAACATTAAGCAGCTGTCTGTTTTGCCTGGCCTGTCAGAAGATCCGTCTGTTGTGGGGCTGCTGCGAGTAAAAGAGCAACAGGTACCGATTGCCACAAAAACGGTGCACAGACGGCAGTACCGCACCAACAGGGATTCTTTGCTCCCCATTCATAAATTGATTCGTCAACTAGAGAGCAAGGGAGTGATCAGCAAAACTCACTCGCCTTTTAACAGCCCCATATGGCCAGTGCGTAAAGCCAGTGGAGAATGGAGGCTGACGGTGGACTACCGTGGCCTGAATGAAGTCACACCCCCACTGAGTGCTGCTGTGCCGGACATGTTAGAACTCCAGTATGAACTGGAGTCAAAAGCAGCCAAATGGTATGCCACCATTGACATTGCTAATGCCTTCTTTTCCATTCCTTTGGCCAAAGAATGTAGGCCACAGTTTGCTTTCACCTGGAGGGGCATTCAGTATACCTGGAACCGTTTGCCCCAGGGGTGGAAACACAGCCCGACCATTTGCCATGGGTTGATCCAAACTGTATTGGAACAGGGCAGTGCTCCTGAGCACCTGCAGTACATCGATGATATCATTGTGTGGGGCGATACAGCAGAAGAAGTCTTTACAAAAGGAGAGCGAACGATCCAAATTCTTCTGAGTGCTGGTTTTGCTATTAAGCGAAGCAAAGTGAAAGGACCTGCCCAGGAGATTCAGTTCCTAGGCATAAAGTGGCAAGATGGCCGTCGTCACATCCCGACAGATGTGATCTACAAAATCACTGCCATGTCTCCACCCACTAGCAAAAGAGAGACACAATCTTTTCTGGGTGCAGTGGGCTTTTGGAGAATGCACGTTTCAAACTACAACCTCATTGTAAGCCCCCTTTATCATGTGACGTGAATGAGAAATGAGTTTACATGGGGCCCTGAGCAGCAGCAGGCTTTTGAACAGATCAAACAGGAGATAGCCCGTGCCGTGGCCCTAGGGCCAGTATGGATGGGACAGGGTATAAAGAACATCCTCTATACCGCTGCCGGAGAGAACGGTCCCACTTGGAGTTTGTGGCAAAGAGCCTCGGGAGAGACTCGAGGCCGACCCCTGGGATTCTGGAGTCGGGCTTACAGGGGGTCGGAAGATGGCTACACTCCAACTGAGAAGGAGATCTTAGCTGCGTATGAGGGGGTTCGGGCTGCTTCTGAAGTAGTCGGTACTGAAACACAGCTTCTTCTGGCACCTCGACTGCCAGTGCTGAACTGGATGTTTAAAGGAAAGGTTCCCTCCACCCATCATGCAACTGATGCCACTTGGAGTAAGTGGATTGCACTGATTACACAACGAGCACGGATGGGGAACCTCAGCCATCCAGGAATCCTAGAGGTCATCATGGACTGGTCTGAAGGTAAAAAGTTTGGAACACCACCAGGAGAAGAGGTATCACGTGCTAAAGAGGCCCCACCATACAATGAACTACCAGAGAATGAAAAGAAATATGCCCTGTTCACAGATGGATCGTGTCGTATTGTGGGAAAGCATCGCAGATGGAAATCTGCTGTGTGGAGCCCCACACGACAAGTTGCAGAGGCCACTGAAGGGAAAGGAGAATCAAGCCAATTTGCAGAGGTAAAGGCTGTCCAACTGGCCTTAGATGTTGCTGAGCGGGAGAGGTGGCCAATGCTCTATCTTTACACTGACTCGTGGATGGTGGCAAGTGCCTTATGGGGGTGGTTACAGCAGTGGGAGCAAAATAACTGGCAAAGAAGGGGTAACCCTATTTGGGCTGCTGAACTGTGGAAAGACATTGCTGCCCGAACAAAGAATATGGTTGTGAAGGTGCGCCATGTAGATGCTCATGTGCCCAAGAGTCGGGCTACTGAAGAACAGCAAAACAACCATCAGGTAGACCGAGCTGCCAGAATTGAGGTGGCTCAAATAGACCTGGACTGGCAGAACAAGGGTGAATTATTTCTGGCTCGGTGGGTGCATGAGACCTCAGGTCATCAAGGGAGAGATGCAACATACAAATGGGCTAGAGACCGAGGGGGGGACTTAACTATGGATGCCATTGCACAGGTTATTCATAACTGTGAAACATGTGCCATCATCAAACAAGTCAAGAGGATGAAACCTCTGTGGGAGGAAGGGCGATGGCAAAAGTACAAATATGGGGAGACATGGCAGGTTGATTCTATCACCTTGCCACGATCTCGCAATGGTAAGCATTATGTGCTTACTATGATGGAGGCAACCACTGGGTGGCTTGAAACCTATGCAGTACCCCATGCTACCACCAGAAACACCATACTGGGTCTCGAGAAACAAGTCCTGTGGCGACATGGCACCCCAGAAAGGGTTGAGTCAGATAATGGGACTCATTTCAAAAATTCTCTTGTAAATACTTGGGCCAAAGATCACGGCATTGAGTGGATTTACCATATTCCCTACCATGCACCAGCCTCTGGTAAAATTGAACGATACAATGGATTGTTAAAAACGATGCTAAAAGCACTGGGTGGCGGAACATTTAAGCACTGGGAGAAGCATTTGGCAGAAGCCACCTGGTTGGTCAATACCAGAAGATCTATCAATCGTGATGGTCCTAACCAATCCAGTTCCCTACATACCGTAGAGGGAGATAAAATCCCCGTTGTACATGTAAAGAACACGTTAGGAAAGGCAGTTTGGCTCATGCCTTCACTAAAGAATGCGACTGAAACGCTGACTTTTGGAATTTTGAACACAGGTTCTTTTCTTCTCTATCAGCTCCTGGGGTAGCCAGCGCCAAAGCTCTATCTACCCTTCACAAACTGGGCTGCTGGCTCGCTAAGCAAACCAACGCTACATCACTTGCTATTAGTAATCTTTTATTAGATGTAGACTCGGTCCGCCATGCCACTTGGCAAAATCGCACCGCAATTGATTTTCTGCTACTTGTGCATGGGCATGGGTGTGAGGATCTCGAAGGTATGTGCTGTATGAACTTGTCTGATCACTCGCAATCTATTCCTAAGCAACTGTCTGTTTTACAAGGGCTGACTTCTGGCCTACGAGAAGAAGAAGGTCTGGGGCTGGATCAGTGGCTGAAAAGTCTTGGTTTAGGCCCCTGGGTGCGCGATAGAATTAAATATTTGTTGGTCCTCCTGGGATTTGTGTTCTTGGTTATGATACCCGTGCCTTGCTGTCTTACCTGTCTGCAAAGCTTCATTACTCGCATGACATCTAGAGCCTTTTCTGCCAATCTGCTAGCCCTAAAAGAGAAAGGGGGAAGTGTGGAGAGCATTGCTGAAAGCTGGCTTGCAGAAAAGGGTCATGTTGACCCAATCCCGCTGATAAGACTGAAATAACTAGGCAGAAACACGAGCCTGCTGACCTATCATCATCAAGGACAGCGTGCCCTTGCAGGATTATGAGATACCAAGATGAAGGAATAACGGGATGCAGAACTGGGGGTGCTGACCGCGGCAATGCTGCTGCGGTTGTATCAGCTACACGCGCGCTGACCTATCAGGAGCTGGCCTTTTGCAAGATGTATACGCCTCATGATACGCTGTAATAAAGAATGGTGCCTTCTGATGAAAGTTGAGAAAGCTTGATCAAGCCCTTGGTCGTATCTTTTCTCCCGCCGGTTCCGACAAATGGTGACCCCCGACGTGATCACTGCTGGCAGGATCATAGGAGCACCACGGTCGACGGCGTCTTGGTTCGGGTCCTTTCTGCAGCGGGGACGGCGAAAGCACTGCTATCCAGGGAAGGAGTGCCGCGCCCTAGGTGACCTCATCGGAGGGCCTAGCCGATACGGTCTGCCGAACCCTGTAAGGCTGCAACTGCACAAGGTTAGAATGGACAGGGAAGCAGCTTATATGCTCTTTACGTGCTTCTTAGAGAAGTGAGGGATAAAAGAGATAGATTTAAAAAAGGAGCTCCCTGAGCTCTTGCTATATGGGCAGGAGAAAGGGTTTTTTGTAAACCCTCATACTGCTCATGAATTATCTGAGTGGAGGAGGTTTGGGGACCACCTATGGGAAGCTACCCTGGACGGGGATAAGGCAGCCAAGAAATGAGGTAGATTGTGGCGGCCGGTACATAACGCGCTCCTGCAGAGCCGAGCTGAGAAAAAAGCCGCGCAAGAAATTGTGTCGGCACAGCAGCGAAATGAGAGGTACGAGTGGGCGCCGCCCATTCCCCCAGATGTTCATGTTATTACTCTTCCTCCTCCTTGCTCCGGCGGAGCTCATGCCAGCGGTCCTTCAGCTCCCCCTACAGGAGCAGAGCCGCCTTCCCAGCCAGATCTCAGGCAGCCAGTACAGTCGGCAGAGCCTCTTCCGGGAGCGCAGGGTGAGCTGACTGAGGCTCTTGCAAAACAGCGTAGAGAGGCATGGGCAAATCTGGCGCGCCAGTGTGTGCAGGAGGGGGATGCTGAAGGGTCGAATGTCGTGCAAGATTTGGCATTCCCTGTAGTGTATACGCCATTAGCGGGCGGGGGAACGCAGGCAACGATTGTAAATCCTGATTGGAAGCTTTTGTCTCAACTCAGGGCTATAGTTAGTCAGTATGGCATAACAGGGGAGCCAACGAAACAGATATTGGATTTCATTTGGGGGTCCCAAGTACTACTGCCCAGAGACATGAGGGGCATAGCCAGGTTGATATTAACCCAACATCAAGGACTGCTATTTAATGCGCACTGGCATGATGCAGCCCAAAGAAGTGTGCTGGTTCAGCGCCAGCCAGGAGATCCTCTTTTCCAGATTACCCTGGATGAGATCCTGGGTTTCGGCAATTTTCTCAGAATCGAGGCTCAGGCAATGTTAGGACCTGACCAATTACGTGAGTCTATGCATTGTGCAAGGTCTGCCCTGAGTCATATTAGGGCGCCTGGGGGTATCCCCACTTCCATGGGCATTCAGCAGAAAAGGGACGAGGCTTTTGGATCATTGATTGACAGGGTAGCTGCAGCTATTGATGCTGCGGGGGTGCCTGACTATATGAAGGGCGCCATGTTAAAGCAATGTGCTCTGCAGAATGGCAATTCTGCCACTAAATCTATTCTGAATAATCTTAGCAGTGGGTGGAGCATTGAGGAAGCTTGAGAAAAAATGGTGAATATACCCTCTGGAGCACAGGCTTTCTTAGTCCAGGCTATCAAAGAGCTAGGCGAAGGTATGAAAGCACAGGCTCAAGCCTGTCAGAGTCAGGTACTGGCTGCACTTGCGCCCTTACAGGGTCCCGGCTCCAGTGCTCTAATAGGTCAAGGCCCCCGTCGTCCGAGATGTTTCCGGTGCGGAAACATGGGTCATGTCCGAAGGGAGCGTAAAACCCCTCAGGTGTGCTGTGACATCTGTAAGCCTGGCTCGCACGCAACTAAAGCCTGCCGTCCGGGAAACTCCCAGATCAGCGCGAGAAGGGACCGCCGTGCAAGGACACAAATTGCGACCATCTCTGCTCAACCGGAACTACAGGACCAGTCCTACAACCTGCAACACGGGGAAGCCTCGGCCTGGACCTGGCAGCCGCAGTAACTGTCACGCTATCTTCACACCGACCCACACGCATCTCCACCGGGGTCAAGGGCCCGCTCATTATTGGAGGCCAACCTATGGGAGGACTGATATTGGGAAGATCCTCTGCGTCTACGTTGGGGTTATTTATCATAGCAGGTGTGATTGATGCAGATGACCAAGGAGAGGTTTATGTGATGGCTACACGCCTTGGCCTCCAATTACGGTTCAACAGGGTCAGCGCTTCGCTCAAATCGTTCCCCTCCAGCAGCAAGCGGTTGGAATCACCCCTCGAGAGATTCGACCAAGAGGCAGCGGCAGCTTTGGCTCCTCCGATAAGTTGGTCTTGCTTTCAGTGGGACTCGGTCAGCGACCCAAGCAGCACATTACCATACTATACAAAGAGGATCCCGAGCACTGGCCATGCTACCAAGCCTCAGGCACAGTTATCGGTGTGGGAGGCGTGATAATTGCTCGACAGACACCCCTACTGACTGTTCATATCGATGACTATAGCCTCTCACTGAAGATGGCGATCCTACCACTCCCACTTGCTGTAGCCTGTCTGCTAGGAAGAAACGTTCTCTCCCAGCTGGGGCTTTGATTAACAAATGACAAGAAGGGTTTTTAGGAGGGGCCGGTGCTTTGGTTTTCCCGATCCAAATCAGATGGTTAGAGGACTCTCCCATTTGGGTTAAGCAATGGCCCCTGAAAAGGGAAAACCTAATCCAGGCACACAAGTTAGTTCAGGAACAGCTAGAACTTGGCCATTTTAGACCGTCTACCAGCCCATGGAACACCCCCATCTTCGTCATAAAAAAGAAATCGGGAAAGTTCAGACTGTACCATGACCTCAGAGCAGTTCATGATCAAATGGAAGGGATGGGGCCGCTACAACCTGGTCTCCCGAATCCTAGTATGATACCCCGTAACTGGGACCTCCTCATTATTGATCTGAAAGACTGTTTTTTCACTATTAGCCTGCGTGAAAAGGACATTAAGCGCTTTGCTTTCACATTACCTTCAATCAATCATGCGTCTCCGGATGACTGGTTTGAGTGGACGGTGTTGCCGCAAGGAATGAAGAACAGCCCAACACTCTGCCAGTTCTTTGTAGCACACACCTTACGGCCCTTCCAAGCAGCCTGGCCAGAAACAGTGATTTATCACTACGTGGACGATATTTTGTTTGCTCGCCCTGACAGTTTTAAAGATAAGGATGTAGACATCATTCGATCTCATCTATCGTTGGCAGGACTCGTCATTGCGAACGAGAAAATTCAGCGCTCATCTCCATGGAAGTACTTGGGTCTAATTATCTCTCAAACTGATATCACTCCACAGAAATTGAGTCTTAAAGCGGAACTGAAAACCTTGAATGACGCACAGCAGTTCCTCGGGGACCTGCAGTGGCTACGGCCCGTTGTGGGCATACCAAATGAACTCCTTGCTAGTCTCCGACCTTTACTCCGTGGGACCGACCCGTCACAACCCGTCAGCCTTGATGAAGAACAGCGTGCTGCCATCCAAGCGATTTCGGCACACATTACAGATGACTGCATTTCCCCATGCGATTTGGACCTACCCTTTCATCTGGTCGTTTGGATGGGCCCTCAATTCCCCATAGCGGGACTATGTCAAAAGAAAAAGGGGGGAGAGGATGTGGGTAGTTGAATGGATCTGCACGAAATTACGGCAATCAAAAACATTACTTCAGAAAATAGAATGTATAGCACAGCTCATAAGGAAGGGTAGAGAGGGGGCTCTTCAAATAACAGGAACAGAACCCAGTGTCATTCAGATACCCATGAAAGCAGAAACACTGCATTGGTACCTTTGAAACTCAACAATACGACAGGAAGTGCTACTAGGCAGTAGCAGCACAGTGCTAACAGAGAACTTAGAAGCCCCCCCTTGAAATTGTCTCAGTAAATGGCAGTGGGTGGGGGCACCCCTGTGCTCTAAACAGCCTCTCCCAAAAGCAACAACGGTTTACACCCATGCCGGCCGGAAATCGCATTCTGCAGTGGCGGTATGGAAGCTGGGTGACCAATGGCATCAGCACTTGATGCCAGGAAATCAGCAGGACTCTCTGCAGACCTTAGAGCTCCTAGCAGTGCTATGGGCCCTGTCACATTTCAACGAGGATGTGAATATTGTCACTGACTCGTTAGATGTGGCAGGAATCGCCACCAGAACAGAGCATGCGTACATCAAGGAAGTTTCTAACCCGAGACTATTTCAGCTGCTGCTCCAATTACAGAGAGCAAGCCAGCCCCGAACTAACTGCTATTGCATTATCCACATCCGAAGCCACATGTGCATGAGGAAGACTGTTAAACAAAACAGACCTGGCTGGTCTGAAAGGGTCAAACAGGGAACACGCAGCCCCTCCTGAAAGGGAAGGACTGCCATGTGAAACTGGCAAGCATAAGTTACAGCTTCTTCGTTTCGTGACCAAGAGCAGAACATGTTCTGTGGAGAGAACACCTTTTGATCACTGTACTGACCATAATCCACAAAGAGCTAATTAAGTAATGATGTATTGCTGTCAGCTGCATGAATGTTATCTGATTTAAGTATTGTATACTCCTGTAGCTAAAAGATATAAAAACCCTGTAACAACAATAAAGATTGCTTCTTGCGCCACCAGAGCCTCAGCCGGTCTGTCCCAGGCGTCTTGAGCTGCTCTCCGTCATGTGGGGAGAGGGGTTAGGTGAAGGAAACACTATAGCAGATACTTCAGTTTCCTGCTCGTTTAACTCATCTCAATCTCAATTGTAAGATGCTGGAGAGTCGCATCAATTTTTGCACCCAAACGCAAAAGGCCTCCAACAACAGTTGAAGATCCCTGCGGAGGCAGCCCAAATAATTGTTAGGGCTTGTCCTGTTTGTTCCCATCATAATGGCGGGATTGGATTGGGTTATGGAGTAAACCCGAGAGGCCTACAAGTAAATGAGTTGTGGCAAATGGACGTAACTCGTGTTCCTGAGTTTGGTAGGTTAAAGTACATTCATGTTTCCACAGACACATTTTCTCACTTTATTTGGGCCACGGCACAACCGGCGCAGAAGGCATTGCACGTGGAAAGGCATTTGTGTGCTGCAGTTGCTGTCATGGGCTTGCCAACGAAAATAAAGACGGACAACGGTCCGGCCTACAGTAGCGCTCGTCTTCACAGGTTCCTATCGCTGTGGGGAATCCAACATAGCACAGGCATCTCTCACTCTCCTACCGGTCAAGCTATTGTAGAGAGGGCAAATGGTACTCTGAAGCGCTATCTGAAAAGGTTCTCTGATGTACCTGAGCCAGCAACCAGGCTGGCTAAAGCGCTGTTTGTGTTAAACCATCTGTGCATCTTTGGCTCTGATCAAGTGTCGCCTGTGCAGCTACATGGTGGGAAGGTAGTTAGAGAAAGGTCTATCGAAGTCTGGGTGCGCTACCGAGACCCGAAATCCGGTATCTGGCCAGGTCCAGCTAAAGTGTTGTTCTGGGGACGTGGTTACGTATGTGTGTCTACCCCTACAGGCTCCCTCTGGGTTCCAGCCCGATGGATCCGACCGGACCTTCGGAACAATCATGACTCCGTTTCTAAGGACGGTGCTGACATCCCTGCTAGTGACAAGCGCACGGACGCTCTGGATGCCTCCGCAGCCTAAGCAGAATGTCTGGGTAACAATCGCTAATCAGACGGGCCAGGAGGTTTTGTGCCTTGCTATGTCTTCTCCAAGTAACCCATTTTCTACGTGTTTGCTCGGAATACCCTTAGAATCTTTGCCTTGTCCCCCGTCAGCCCTCCCCTGTAACAGCACACACCCGCGATCGTACGCTGATGGGTGGGATTCATTTCTACCGTATTTCCCACCCGCCGATTTGGAGCCTCAGGAGCGAGAATTATTAGGGTCTATACGGGCCGACTGGTGCATCTTTTTGAATTGGAACAGTATTGCAACAGCCAGCCCCGCCAACCATCCTGTGGTCGTCAACTCCTCTCTCTCTGCTCATCGAAATGCATCTGCCTGGTGCCACTATACTAGTCCTAACATATCAAGATGGTCAAACTCACCCATCCAGCTTCCGCCGGGGATATTCTTGATTTGGGGCGACCGAGCGTGGCCTAGTGTAGCATCCAGATTGAGGGCTGGGCCTTGTACCTTAGGTCGACTGTCACCGTTGGCCCCCACTACGTCAGTGCTGTTACAACACCGTCAGCCTAGAAGGCACAAGCGTATGGCTCATGCCTTCGCTAAAGAATGCGACTCAAACGCTGACTTTTGGAATTTTGAACACAGGTTCTTTTCTTCTCTATCAGCTCCTGGGGTAGCCAGCGCCAAAGCTCTATCTACCCTTCACAAACTGGGCTGCTGGCTCGCTAAGCAAACTAACGCTACATCACTTGCTATTAGTAATCTTTTATTAGATGTAGACTCGGTCCGCCATGCCACTTGTCAAGATCGCGCCGCCATCGATTTTCTGCTACTTGTGCATGGGCATGGGTGTGAGGATCTCGAAGGTATGTGCTGTATGAACTCGTCTGATCACTCGCAATCTATTCCTAAGCAACTGTCTGTTTTACAAGGGCTGACTTCTGGCCTACGAGAAGAAGAAGGTCTGGGGCTGGATCAGTGGCTGAAAAGTCTTGGTTTAGGCCCCTGGGTGCGCGATAGAAGTAAATATTTGTTGGTCCTCCTGGGATTTGTGTTCTTGGTTATGATACCCGTGCCTTGCTGTCTTACCTGTCTGCAAAGCTTCATTACTCGCATGACATCTAGAGCCTTTTGCGCCAATCTGCTAGCCCTAAAAGAGGAAGGGGGAAGTGTGGAGAGCATTGCTGAAAGCTGGCTTGCAGAAATGGGTCATGTTGACACAATCCCGCTGATAAGACTGAAATAACTAGGCAGAAACACTAAACTAAACACTAAATCTATTCTGAATAATCTTAGCATTGTTGGACCATTGAGGAAGCTTTAGAAAAAGCTTCCAAAACCTCAGCAGGTCAGCATTCCCCTACTCCAGGGAAGGTGATGGAGCAGATTGTCTTGAGGGAGACCATGCGGCATGTGCGGGGTGACCGGGGAGGGGATCAGGCCTAGCCAGCTTGGGTTCGTGAAGGGCAGGTCCTGTTTGACCAACCTGATCTCCTTCTATGATCCATCTGGTGGATGAGGGAAAGGCTGTTGCTGTGCTCTACCTAGACTTCAGCAAAGCCTTTGACACTGTCTGCCACAGCATTCTCCTGCAGAAGCTGGCAGCCCGAGGCTTGCATGGGGGCACTCTGGGCTGGATGAGGCGCTGGCTGGAGGGCCGAGCTCAGAGAGTGGTGGTGAATGGAGTTGAATCCAGCTGGCGACCGGTCGCGAGTGGTGTTCCCCAGGGGTCGGTGCTGGGCCTGTCCTCTTCAATATCTTGATTGATGACCTGGACGAGGGCATTGAGTGCAGCCTCAGTAAATTTCCAGATGACACCAAATGGGCTGGAAGTGTGGATCTGCCTGGGGGTAGCGAGGCCCTGCAGAGGGATCTGGACAGGCAGGAGAGCTGGGCTGAAGCCAATGGGATGAGTTTCAACAAGGCCAAATGCCGGGTCCTGCACTTGGGCCACAACAACCCCAGGCGACGCTGCCGGTTTGGGGCGGTGTGGCTGGAGGACGGCGTAGAGGAAATGGACCTGGGCACTTCTCCCTTCCACTCTTCGTCACGGAACGCAGAAGTGGAGCCACGGAGAAGCACACTGCAACGACCTGTCGCTCGAAGGAGAGGCACGGACACCGCATTCCGAGCCAGGCGTAGTGCGTCCTTCATAAACGTACGCCAGGCGAAGTCAAAAAGCGCTCCTTTTCGATGCGCGCAGAAGAGCCCGCGACTCGGGGAAAAGCTGCCGCCGGCAGTCGCTCTTCCGCGCCGAGCGAACAAGGCGAGACCGCGGCTGAGCGCTGGAAGCCGCAACCGGGAAGAAGCGCGATTTCTCGGGCAGCGAGTGCAAACGCTCCGGAGCCATTCAGCGCGAATGCCGGTTTCCAGCCGTGAGAGCCAAGTCGTGCCATTCTTTATCGCGGAACGTGAGGCATCACCTGCCCTGTGTTTCTGGCAGAGGTCAATCCGGTCAGAGCACTTCTGGCTAAAAGTGTGATCTCAAGCTAGAAATAAAACTGGAAGTAAAATGATGTCATTAAAGCTGAACTGACGAAATGACATAAATATATGCGTCTGTCTCCATGCTTGTGACTAGATACTATGTCCATCATTACCTGCTGGTCTAATGAGCCTACGAAAGTTCAAATGGAAATGTTGTCTTGCTGCATAAGGGAGAGAATTCAGTGGTAAAGCCAGGAAAATCCATCTCTTTCAGAAACATTTTCAGGACATAAACAAGCGTTGTATATACCCAGAGCCAATCCAACAGAGAAACGCACTGCCTCTGAGGCAGAGCAAACTAGTTTCTCGCAGTGAGCAATACTGCAGTGTCGCAGCATGGGTTTTGAATTCTGTTTCAGTGGAGGAACTCCAAGAAACAAAAACACATTCATAATAAGCTTCTGCCTGCAATCCTGGAAGTCTTGAAATTCTTGATTGTAGTGTGCTGAGTAAGTGAACAGACATTCTTTTATTCCATCAACGAGAGCGTTTCCTTTTTGTTTTGTTCTGTTTTAATTTAGGCTGCAAATGACGTAAAGGAGAAAGCCACTAAGAACACTAACTAATGAGAGAAAAAATAAACAACACTGGCATTTACTGTTAATGCAGTTCCTACTTCGAGATTGATGGTCAAAGAAATGGTAGGATTTCCTTAGTCTTCGGATAAACTTTCCTGATACTCATTTCTTTGTAGAAAGCACGTGATCCTTAGTTTGCACTTTCTCAGCAAAAGCCAGTGTGCTTTTCAGAATCAACAAATATCTGAACATTCATACGCTCACCGAGTCTCATACTTCTGTGAGCCTACTGCCAGTGTATCCTGTCAAAGATTAAGTGAGTTATTGTCTGGTGATTAAAAAAACGGCATGTTCTAAAGTAGTCCGAATATGATGGCTGCTACTTATCTGAACAGTGTTTCTTTATGGGTAAGCAGAGTAACGGTACGCAGAAGTAAAACCTCAGTCTAGACTAGAGAAATTTCACCACACGAATACTGTTCATGCCTACTAATCTGCTCATCAGACTTTTCTAAATACAATACACAGTATGCTAAAAGCTGAGGTCAGACAGTTTTGCTTCCATTTCCTGGTTTGCAACCACTCCAGTTGCGCTGGTTATTCTGTGAAATGAATAGATACGTCAAAAGATAAACTCAGCAACCACTAAGAAACACTGAGTGCTCTGTTTCAGCTTTTTTAACCTTTTCGCATTGTCAGTCACTACGGATATTCTAAGTTTAGCTCATGGAAAGATACTTTTTTCTTGCTCTTTACATCCCACTACTTACTTGATGACTGCTCACATACAACCCTTTAGTGTTCCCATGCCTGTAACTTCCAGACTTTGCTTGTAGGCTCTGTTTCTGAGCGGTCTCATTATAATTATTATTTTTGCTGCATATCATTCTTCTTTATCTTCCATTAAAAAAATGGAGCACATCTTTTCATTACAGAAGATCATAGCCCACCGTCAGCTTTGCTCAGGGAGAATGGATTGATGATTTCTTCGCGTGCCCTGTTCACTTCCATGGCTATTATCTTTTCCATTTCTTCCATTATTTCAGATTTGTTATGCTAGCACTTGCTTTTCATCCTTTCCAAACCTCTACTGTCCTTACCACGGATGAATGGGTGTCTTTCAAAGATTCCTTTTTCTCTTCAAGAAATCTAAGCAGTAAGCAGTTTCGTCTACCTGCTATACAATAGCTTTCAAATTCACTTGGGAAAGAAAGGTATAGTCTGTCAGAGAAAAGAAGGTTCTGAAGGCATATATTTTACATCGCTTGTTTTCTTTTCACACTCAGGATATTGCACAAGTTGTATTTAGTTGACGGAATTTTCGTGAAATTGGACTGGAAGGTAAACCAAAGTATTTCAGGTTTAGAAAGCAACATGGAAAAGGGGAGAGAGCTAGAAAAGCAAACATTTTCCTCTCCTTGACAACATCCAGAGATTTGAAGACAATTCTTACTCTTAATCTTTCTTCCTAACAGCAACAGTTCAGAGTCTACTGAGCGCTAAGTGGACTGTAACTCTGGTTTCAGAGGACAAAGCCAGACAAAAGGCTTCATATATTACATCTGCTGCTGCTTGGCATGGCGGAGCATGGCGTGATACGGTGAAGTGAAACATACTCACCAGGTCTTCATCTTCCACTTCAGAATCTTTCATTTAGCCTTCAGGATACCCCTTCTGGCTGAAGTTTCAGTAACACTATGAAAGGAGTTTTTTAAATCTCCATTTTCATTATGAAGTGATGATTCAGAACGATGTTTTGAAAACTCCCCAAAGCCATGAAGAGTAGCACGCTCAAGATGATAGAGACAATATAGTTGAGAAATGAGTGTGATCAGGAGGATATAAAGGAAAACAAGTTCCCTACTCTTGCTTACCTTTACCTTTCCCAACACACGGTTTTTTCCCTATGCACTTCAGGGGCAAGCGTAAACACTCATAACTACAGATAAACCACGTTGAAGCAGAAACACACTCATGATGCATGTTCCACTGTCAAATGCTCTAGGAGTCTTAAGCAAGGTTTTACGGAACCAAAAGCAGAGTGCTAGTTTCTGAGAGAGATTTGGTGAAGCCAATGGCTTTGAGGTTTTCAAAGGAAGAAGCCATTGTGAGCAGAACAGACAGCCAAGGACTAGGTAGCATTATCGAAATTGGGAGGTACGAGTTTGTTTGTAATCCAAGATAAATGGCAGAGAGGTATATCTATCGGTGGTAGAAAAAGAGAGACCACACTCTACGTCACAGGTGTGGGTGGCAAGATTAAATGAAATGCAGGCCACATGGGCAGATGATTTACAGAAGAAAAAGAAAACAAAGGAAATCAGAGTCAGCCGGAAGATATTTCTACTAGAAACACCGAAGAGCCATCACCTCCTTTCCTATCACTGTTTGATCACTGTTCCCTGGGAGAAGAAGCTGACCTTCACCACACCTCAAACAGGTCTCAGGGAGTTGCAGAGAGTGATCAGGTCTCCCTTGGAGCCTTATCTTCTCCAGACTCAACAATCCTAGCTCCCTCAGCCACTCCCCAGAAGACTTGGATTCCAGACCGTTCTCCAGCTTCGTTGCCCCTCTCCGGACACATTCCATGGCCTCAAGGTCTTCCTTGTAGTGAGTGGCCCAAAACTGAACACAGAGCTCATGTTGTGGCCTCACCAGGCAGACAATCACCTCCTTAGTCCCTCTTGAATGATCTTGGAACTCTCTAATATGTGCTATCTTTGTGTCTTTACATACCCGACTGTGAATTCTTCAGGCCCCTCTGTGAATTCTGTGAAAAGAATCATCATGAACTGCTAGCAAAGAAATCAATACGGCATAAAACTGCACTGTGATTAAACTAGAAACCTGGAATCAGATACATGGATCATCCAGAAGTAATGGTTCCTATTTATTGATTTCCATGGAAACTCAAACTGAGGCACAAAGGGCACAATAACACAGTTTGATCGAGAAAATTCTCAGCTACAAAGCCTTTTTTTTTCCAACATAATCACTGTCATCAGCCAATTTGTGCAGACGAGCTGCTTGAGACACTCTCTATTCATTGGAACAGTATTGCAACAGCCAGCCCCGCCAACCATCCTGTGGTCGTCAACTCCTCTCTCTCTGCTCATCGAAATGCATCTGCCTGGTGCCACTATACTAGTCCTAACATATCAAGATGGTCAAACTCACCCATTCAGCTTCCGCCGGGGATATTCTTGATTTGGGGCGACCGAGCGTGGCCTAGTGTAGCATCCAGATTGAGGGCTGGGCCTTGTACCTTAGGTCGATTGTCACCGTTGGCCCCCACTACGTCAGTGCTGTTACAACACCGTCAGCCTAGAAGGCACAAGCGTATGGCTCATGCCTTCACTAAAGAATGCGACTCAAACGCTGACTTTTGGAATTTTGAACACAGGTTCTTTTCTTCTCTATCAGCTCCTGGGGTAGCCAGCGCCAAAGCTCTATCTACCCTTCACAAACTGGGCTGCTGGCTCGCTAAGCAAACTAACGCTACATCACTTGCTATTAGTAATCTTTTATTAGATGTAGACTCGGTCCGCCATGCCACTTGTCAAGATCGCGCCGCCATCGATTTTCTGCTACTTGTGCATGGGCATGGGTGTGAGGATCTCGAAGGTATGTGCTGTATGAACTTGTCTGATCACTCGCAATCTATTCCTAAGCAACTGTCTGTTTTACAAGGGCTGACTTCTGGCCTACGAGAAGAAGAAGGTCTGGGGCTGGATCAGTGGCTGAAAAGTCTTGGTTTAGGCCCCTGGGTGCGCGATAGAAGTAAATATTTGTTGGTCCTCCTGGGATTTGTGTTCTTGGTTATGATATCCGTGCCTTGCTGTCTTACCTGTCTGCAAAGCTTCATTACTCGCATGACATCTAGAGCCTTTTGCGCCAATCTGCTAGCCCTAAAAGAGGAAGGGGGAAGTGTGGAGAGCATTGCTGAAAGCTGGCTTGCAGAAAAGGGTCATGTTGACACAATCCCGCTGATAAGACTGAAATAACTAGGCAGAAACACTAAACTAAACACTAAATCTATTCTGAATAATCTTAGCATTGTTGGACCATTGAGGAAGCTTTAGAAAAAGCTTCCAAAACCTCAGCAGGTCAGCATTCCCCTACTCCAGGGAAGGTGATGGAGCAGATTGTCTTGAGGGAGACCATGCGGCATGTGCGGGGTGACCGGGGAGGGGATCAGGCCTAGCCAGCTTGGGTTTGCGAAGGGCAAATCCTGTTTGACCAACCTGATCTCCTTCTATGATCTAGTGACCCATCTGGTGGATGAGGGAAAGGCTGTTGCTGTGCTCTACCTAGACTTCAGCAAAGCCTTTGACACTGTCTGCCACAGCATTCTCCTGCAGAAGCTGGCAGCCCGAGGCTTGCATGGGGGCACTCTGGGCTGGATGAGGCGCTGGCTGGAGGGCCGAGCTCAGAGAGTGGTGGTGAATGGAGTTGAATGCAGCTGGCGACCGGTCGCGAGTGGTGTTCCCCAGGGGTCGGTGCTGGGCCTGTCCTCTTCAATATCTTGATTGATGACCTGGACGAGGGCATTGAGTGCAGCCTCAGTAAATTTCCAGATGACACCAAATGGGCTGGAAGTGTGGATCTGCCTGGGGGTAGCGAGGGATCCCTGCAGAGGGATCTGGACAGGCAGGAGAGCTGGGCTGAAGCCAATGGGATGAGTTTCAACAAGGCCAAATGCCGGGTCCTGCACTGGGCCACAACAACCCCAGGCGACGCTACAGGCTTGGGGCGGTGTGGCTGGAGGACGGCGTAGAGGAAATGGACCTGGGCACTTCTCCCTTGCACTCTTTGTCACGGAACGCAGAAGTGGAGCCACGGAGAAGCACACTGCAACGACCTGTCGCTCGAAGGACAGGCACGGACACCGCATTCCGAGCCAGGCGTAGTGCGTCCTTCATAAACGTACGCCAGGCGAAGTCAAAAAGCGCTCCTTTTCGATGCGCGCAGAAGAGCCCGCGACTCGGGGAAAAGCTGCCGCCGGCAGTCGCTCTTCCGCGCCGAGCGAACAAGGCGAGACCGCGGCTGAGCGCTGGAAGCCGCAACCGGGAAGAAGCGCGATTTCTCGGGCAGCGAGTGCAAACGCTCCGGAGCCATTCAGCGCGAATGCCGGTTTCCAGCCGTGAGAGCCAAGTCGTGCCATTCTTTATCGCGGAACGTGAGGCATCACCTGCCCTGTGTTTCTGGCAGAGGTCAATCTGGTCAGAGCACTTCTGGCTAAAAGTGTGATCTCAAGCTAGAAATAAAACTGGAAGTAAAATGATGTCATTAAAGCTGAACTGACGAAATGACATAAATATATGCGTCTGTCTCCATGCTTGTGACTAGATACTATGTCCATCATTACCTGCTGGTCTAATGAGCCTACGAAAGTTCAAATGGAAATGTTGTCTTGCTGCATAAGGGAGAGAATTCAGTGGTAAAGCCAGGAAAATCCATCTCTTTCAGAAACATTTTCAGGACATAAACAAGCGTTGTATATACCCAGAGCCAATCCAACAGAGAAACGCACTGCCTCTGAGGCAGAGCAAACTAGTTTCTCGCAGTGAGCAATACTGCAGTGTCGCAGCATGGGTTTTGAATTCTGTTTCAGTGGAGGAACTCCAAGAAACAAAAACACATTCATAATAAGCTTCTGCCTGCAATCCTGGAAGTCTTGAAATTCTTGATTGTAGTGTGCTGAGTAAGTGAACAGACATTCTTTTATTCCATCAACGAGAGCGTTTCCTTTTTGTTTTGTTCTGTTTTAATTTAGGCTGCAAATGACGTAAAGGAGAAAGCCACTAAGAACACTAACTAATGAGAGAAAAAATAAACAACACTGGCATTTACTGTTAATGCAGTTCCTACTTCGAGATTGATGGTCAAAGAAATGGTAGGATTTCCTTAGTCTTCGGATAAACTTTCCTGATACTCATTTCTTTGTAGAAAGCACGTGATCCTTAGTTTGCACTTTCTCAGCAAAAGCCAGTGTGCTTTTCAGAATCAACAAATATCTGAACATTCATACGCTCACCGAGTCTCATACTTCTGTGAGCCTACTGCCAGTGTATCCTGTCAAAGATTAAGTGAGTTATTGTCTGGTGATTAAAAAAACGGCATGTTCTAAAGTAGTCCGAATATGATGGCTGCTACTTATCTGAACAGTGTTTCTTTATGGGTAAGCAGAGTAACGGTACGCAGAAGTAAAACCTCAGTCTAGACTAGAGAAATTTCACCACACGAATACTGTTCATGCCTACTAATCTGCTCATCAGACTTTTCTAAATACAATACACAGTATGCTAAAAGCTGAGGTCAGACAGTTTTGCTTCCATTTCCTGGTTTGCAACCACTCCAGTTGCGCTGGTTATTCTGTGAAATGAATAGATACGTCAAAAGATAAACTCAGCAACCACTAAGAAACACTGAGTGCTCTGTTTCAGCTTTTTTAACCTTTTCGCATTGTCAGTCACTACGGATATTCTAAGTTTAGCTCATGGAAAGATACTTTTTTCTTGCTCTTTACATCCCACTACTTACTTGATGACTGCTCACATACAACCCTTTAGTGTTCCCATGCCTGTAACTTCCAGACTTTGCTTGTAGGCTCTGTTTCTGAGCGGTCTCATTATAATTATTATTTTTGCTGCATATCATTCTTCTTTATCTTCCATTAAAAAAATGGAGCACATCTTTTCATTACAGAAGATCATAGCCCACCGTCAGCTTTGCTCAGGGAGAATGGATTGATGATTTCTTCGCGTGCCCTGTTCACTTCCATGGCTATTATCTTTTCCATTTCTTCCATTATTTCAGATTTGTTATGCTAGCACTTGCTTTTCATCCTTTCCAAACCTCTACTGTCCTTACCACGGATGAATGGGTGTCTTTCAAAGATTCCTTTTTCTCTTCAAGAAATCTAAGCAGTAAGCAGTTTCGTCTACCTGCTATACAATAGCTTTCAAATTCACTTGGGAAAGAAAGGTATAGTCTGTCAGAGAAAAGAAGGTTCTGAAGGCATATATTTTACATCGCTTGTTTTCTTTTCACACTCAGGATATTGCACAAGTTGTATTTAGTTGACGGAATTTTCGTGAAATTGGACTGGAAGGTAAACCAAAGTATTTCAGGTTTAGAAAGCAACATGGAAAAGGGGAGAGAGCTAGAAAAGCAAACATTTTCCTCTCCTTGACAACATCCAGAGATTTGAAGACAATTCTTACTCTTAATCTTTCTTCCTAACAGCAACAGTTCAGAGTCTACTGAGCGCTAAGTGGACTGTAACTCTGGTTTCAGAGGACAAAGCCAGACAAAAGGCTTCATATATTACATCTGCTGCTGCTTGGCATGGCGGAGCATGGCGTGATACGGTGAAGTGAAACATACTCACCAGGTCTTCATCTTCCACTTCAGAATCTTTCATTTAGCCTTCAGGATACCCCTTCTGGCTGAAGTTTCAGTAACACTATGAAAGGAGTTTTTTAAATCTCCATTTTCATTATGAAGTGATGATTCAGAACGATGTTTTGAAAACTCCCCAAAGCCATGAAGAGTAGCACGCTCAAGATGATAGAGACAATATAGTTGAGAAATGAGTGTGATCAGGAGGATATAAAGGAAAACAAGTTCCCTACTCTTGCTTACCTTTACCTTTCCCAACACACGGTTTTTTCCCTATGCACTTCAGGGGCAAGCGTAAACACTCATAACTACAGATAAACCACGTTGAAACAGAAACACAAGCATGATGCATGTTCCACTGTCAAATGCTCTAGGAGTCTTAAGCAAGGTTTTACGGAACCAAAAGCAGAGTGCTAGTTTCTGAGAGAGATTTGGTGAAGCCAATGGCTTTGAGGTTTTCAAAGGAAGAAGCCATTGTGAGCAGAACAGACAGCCAAGGACTAGGTAGCATTATCGAAATTGGGAGGTAGGAGTTTGTTTGTAATCCAAGATAAATGGCAGAGAGGTATATCTATCGGTGGTAGAAAAAGAGAGACCACACTCTACATCACAGGTATGGGTGGCAAGATTAAATGAAATGCAGGCCACATGGGCAGATGATTTACAGAAGAAAACGAAAACAAAGGAAATCGGAGTCAGCCGGAAGATATTTCTACTAGAAACACCGAAGAGCCATCACCTCCTTTCCTATCACTGTTTGATCACTGTTCCCTGGGAGAAGAAGCTGACCTTCACCACACCTCAAACAGGTCTCAGGGAGTTGCAGAGAGTGATCAGGTCTCCCTTGGAGCCTTATCTTCTCCAGACTCAACAATCCTAGCTCCCTCAGCCACTCCCCAGAAGACTTGGATTCCAGACCGTTCTCCAGCTTCGTTGCCCCTCTCCGGACACATTCCATGGCCTCAAGGTCTTCCTTGTAGTGAGTGGCCCAAAACTGAACACAGAGCTCATGTTGTGGCCTCACCAGGCAGACAATCACCTCCTTAGTCCCTCTTGAATGATCTTGGAACTCTCTAATATGTGCTATCTTTGTGTCTTTACATACCCGACTGTGAATTCTTCAGGCCCCTCTGTGAATTCTGTGAAAAGAATCATCATGAACTGCTAGCAAAGAAATCAATACGGCATAAAACTGCACTGTGATTAAACTAGAAACCTGGAATCAGATACATGGATCATCCAGAAGTAATGGTTCCTATTTATTGATTTCCATGGAAACTCAAACTGAGGCACAAAGGGCACAATAACACAGTTTGATCGAGAAAATTCTCAGCTACAAAGCCTTTTTTTTTCCAACATAATCACTGTCATCAGCCAATTTGTGCAGACGAGCTGCTTGAGACACTCTCTATTCATTGGAACAGTATTGCAACAGCCAGCCCCGCCAACCATCCTGTGGTCGTCAACTCCTCTCTCTCTGCTCATCGAAATGCATCTGCCTGGTGCCACTATACTAGTCCTAACATATCAAGATGGTCAAACTCACCCATTCAGCTTCCGCCGGGGATATTCTTGATTTGGGGCGACCGAGCGTGGCCTAGTGTAGCATCCAGATTGAGGGCTGGGCCTTGTACCTTAGGTCGATTGTCACCGTTGGCCCCCACTACGTCAGTGCTGTTACAACACCGTCAGCCTAGAAGGCACAAGCGTATGGCTCATGCCTTCACTAAAGAATGCGACTGAAACGCTGACTTTTGGAATTTTGAACACAGGTTCTTTTCTTCTCTATCAGCTCCTGGGGTAGCCAGCGCCAAAGCTCTATCTACCCTTCACAAACTGGGCTGCTGGCTCGCTAAGCAAACTAACGCTACATCACTTGCTATTAGTAATCTTTTATTAGATGTAGACTCGGTCCGCCATGCCACTTGTCAAGATCGCGCCGCCATCGATTTTCTGCTACTTGTGCATGGGCATGGGTGTGAGGATCTCGAAGGTATGTGCTGTATGAACTTGTCTGATCACTCGCAATCTATTCCTAAGCAACTGTCTGTTTTACAAGGGCTGACTTCTGGCCTACGAGAAGAAGAAGGTCTGGGGCTGGATCAGTGGCTGAAAAGTCTTGGTTTAGGCCCCTGGGTGCGCGATAGAAGTAAATATTTGTTGGTCCTCCTGGGATTTGTGTTCTTGGTTATGATATCCGTGCCTTGCTGTCTTACCTGTCTGCAAAGCTTCATTACTCGCATGACATCTAGAGCCTTTTGCGCCAATCTGCTAGCCCTAAAAGAGGAAGGGGGAAGTGTGGAGAGCATTGCTGAAAGCTGGCTTGCAGAAAAGGGTCATGTTGACACAATCCCGCTGATAAGACTGAAATAACTAGGCAGAAACACTAAACTAAACACTAAATCTATTCTGAATAATCTTAGCATTGTTGGACCATTGAGGAAGCTTTAGAAAAAGCTTCCAAAACCTCAGCAGGTCAGCATTCCCCTACTCCAGGGAAGGTGATGGAGCAGATTGTCTTGAGGGAGACCATGCGGCATGTGCGGGGTGACCGGGGAGGGGATCAGGCCTAGCCAGCTTGGGTTTGCGAAGGGCAAATCCTGTTTGACCAACCTGATCTCCTTCTATGATCTAGTGACCCATCTGGTGGATGAGGGAAAGGCTGTTGCTGTGCTCTACCTAGACTTCAGCAAAGCCTTTGACACTGTCTGCCACAGCATTCTCCTGCAGAAGCTGGCAGCCCGAGGCTTGCATGGGGGCACTCTGGGCTGGATGAGGCGCTGGCTGGAGGGCCGAGCTCAGAGAGTGGTGGTGAATGGAGTTGAATGCAGCTGGCGACCGGTCGCGAGTGGTGTTCCCCAGGGGTCGGTGCTGGGCCTGTCCTCTTCAATATCTTGATTGATGACCTGGACGAGGGCATTGAGTGCAGCCTCAGTAAATTTCCAGATGACACCAAATGGGCTGGAAGTGTGGATCTGCCTGGGGGTAGCGAGGGATCCCTGCAGAGGGATCTGGACAGGCAGGAGAGCTGGGCTGAAGCCAATGGGATGAGTTTCAACAAGGCCAAATGCCGGGTCCTGCACTGGGCCACAACAACCCCAGGCGACGCTACAGGCTTGGGGCGGTGTGGCTGGAGGACGGCGTAGAGGAAATGGACCTGGGCACTTCTCCCTTGCACTCTTTGTCACGGAACGCAGAAGTGGAGCCACGGAGAAGCACACTGCAACGACCTGTCGCTCGAAGGACAGGCACGGACACCGCATTCCGAGCCAGGCGTAGTGCGTCCTTCATAAACGTACGCCAGGCGAAGTCAAAAAGCGCTCCTTTTCGATGCGCGCAGAAGAGCCCGCGACTCGGGGAAAAGCTGCCGCCGGCAGTCGCTCTTCCGCGCCGAGCGAACAAGGCGAGACCGCGGCTGAGCGCTGGAAGCCGCAACCGGGAAGAAGCGCGATTTCTCGGGCAGCGAGTGCAAACGCTCCGGAGCCATTCAGCGCGAATGCCGGTTTCCAGCCGTGAGAGCCAAGTCGTGCCATTCTTTATCGCGGAACGTGAGGCATCACCTGCCCTGTGTTTCTGGCAGAGGTCAATCTGGTCAGAGCACTTCTGGCTAAAAGTGTGATCTCAAGCTAGAAATAAAACTGGAAGTAAAATGATGTCATTAAAGCTGAACTGACGAAATGACATAAATATATGCGTCTGTCTCCATGCTTGTGACTAGATACTATGTCCATCATTACCTGCTGGTCTAATGAGCCTACGAAAGTTCAAATGGAAATGTTGTCTTGCTGCATAAGGGAGAGAATTCAGTGGTAAAGCCAGGAAAATCCATCTCTTTCAGAAACATTTTCAGGACATAAACAAGCGTTGTATATACCCAGAGCCAATCCAACAGAGAAACGCACTGCCTCTGAGGCAGAGCAAACTAGTTTCTCGCAGTGAGCAATACTGCAGTGTCGCAGCATGGGTTTTGAATTCTGTTTCAGTGGAGGAACTCCAAGAAACAAAAACACATTCATAATAAGCTTCTGCCTGCAATCCTGGAAGTCTTGAAATTCTTGATTGTAGTGTGCTGAGTAAGTGAACAGACATTCTTTTATTCCATCAACGAGAGCGTTTCCTTTTTGTTTTGTTCTGTTTTAATTTAGGCTGCAAATGACGTAAAGGAGAAAGCCACTAAGAACACTAACTAATGAGAGAAAAAATAAACAACACTGGCATTTACTGTTAATGCAGTTCCTACTTCGAGATTGATGGTCAAAGAAATGGTAGGATTTCCTTAGTCTTCGGATAAACTTTCCTGATACTCATTTCTTTGTAGAAAGCACGTGATCCTTAGTTTGCACTTTCTCAGCAAAAGCCAGTGTGCTTTTCAGAATCAACAAATATCTGAACATTCATACGCTCACCGAGTCTCATACTTCTGTGAGCCTACTGCCAGTGTATCCTGTCAAAGATTAAGTGAGTTATTGTCTGGTGATTAAAAAAACGGCATGTTCTAAAGTAGTCCGAATATGATGGCTGCTACTTATCTGAACAGTGTTTCTTTATGGGTAAGCAGAGTAACGGTACGCAGAAGTAAAACCTCAGTCTAGACTAGAGAAATTTCACCACACGAATACTGTTCATGCCTACTAATCTGCTCATCAGACTTTTCTAAATACAATACACAGTATGCTAAAAGCTGAGGTCAGACAGTTTTGCTTCCATTTCCTGGTTTGCAACCACTCCAGTTGCGCTGGTTATTCTGTGAAATGAATAGATACGTCAAAAGATAAACTCAGCAACCACTAAGAAACACTGAGTGCTCTGTTTCAGCTTTTTTAACCTTTTCGCATTGTCAGTCACTACGGATATTCTAAGTTTAGCTCATGGAAAGATACTTTTTTCTTGCTCTTTACATCCCACTACTTACTTGATGACTGCTCACATACAACCCTTTAGTGTTCCCATGCCTGTAACTTCCAGACTTTGCTTGTAGGCTCTGTTTCTGAGCGGTCTCATTATAATTATTATTTTTGCTGCATATCATTCTTCTTTATCTTCCATTAAAAAAATGGAGCACATCTTTTCATTACAGAAGATCATAGCCCACCGTCAGCTTTGCTCAGGGAGAATGGATTGATGATTTCTTCGCGTGCCCTGTTCACTTCCATGGCTATTATCTTTTCCATTTCTTCCATTATTTCAGATTTGTTATGCTAGCACTTGCTTTTCATCCTTTCCAAACCTCTACTGTCCTTACCACGGATGAATGGGTGTCTTTCAAAGATTCCTTTTTCTCTTCAAGAAATCTAAGCAGTAAGCAGTTTCGTCTACCTGCTATACAATAGCTTTCAAATTCACTTGGGAAAGAAAGGTATAGTCTGTCAGAGAAAAGAAGGTTCTGAAGGCATATATTTTACATCGCTTGTTTTCTTTTCACACTCAGGATATTGCACAAGTTGTATTTAGTTGACGGAATTTTCGTGAAATTGGACTGGAAGGTAAACCAAAGTATTTCAGGTTTAGAAAGCAACATGGAAAAGGGGAGAGAGCTAGAAAAGCAAACATTTTCCTCTCCTTGACAACATCCAGAGATTTGAAGACAATTCTTACTCTTAATCTTTCTTCCTAACAGCAACAGTTCAGAGTCTACTGAGCGCTAAGTGGACTGTAACTCTGGTTTCAGAGGACAAAGCCAGACAAAAGGCTTCATATATTACATCTGCTGCTGCTTGGCATGGCGGAGCATGGCGTGATACGGTGAAGTGAAACATACTCACCAGGTCTTCATCTTCCACTTCAGAATCTTTCATTTAGCCTTCAGGATACCCCTTCTGGCTGAAGTTTCAGTAACACTATGAAAGGAGTTTTTTAAATCTCCATTTTCATTATGAAGTGATGATTCAGAACGATGTTTTGAAAACTCCCCAAAGCCATGAAGAGTAGCACGCTCAAGATGATAGAGACAATATAGTTGAGAAATGAGTGTGATCAGGAGGATATAAAGGAAAACAAGTTCCCTACTCTTGCTTACCTTTACCTTTCCCAACACACGGTTTTTTCCCTATGCACTTCAGGGGCAAGCGTAAACACTCATAACTACAGATAAACCACGTTGAAGCAGAAACACACTCATGATGCATGTTCCACTGTCAAATGCTCTAGGAGTCTTAAGCAAGGTTTTACCGAACCAAAAGCAGAGTGCTAGTTTCTGAGAGAGATTTGGTGAAGCCAATGGCTTTGAGGTTTTCAAAGGAAGAAGCCATTGTGAGCAGAACAGACAGCCAAGGACTAGGTAGCATTATCGAAATTGGGAGGTACGAGTTTGTTTCTAATCCAAGATAAATGGCAGAGAGGTATATCTATCGGTGGTAGAAAAAGAGAGACCACACTCTACGTCACAGGTGTGGGTGGCAAGATTAAATGAAATGCAGGCCACATGGGCAGATGATTTACAGAAGAAAAAGAAAACAAAGGAAATCGGAGTCAGCCGGAAGATATTTCTACTAGAAACACCGAAGAGCCATCACCTCCTTTCCTATCACTGTTTGATCACTGTTCCCTGGGAGAAGAAGCTGACCTTCACCACACCTCAAACAGGTCTCAGGGAGTTGCAGAGAGTGATCAGGTCTCCCTTGGAGCCTTATCTTCTCCAGACTCAACAGTCCTAGCTCCCTCAGCCACTCCCCAGAAGACTTGGACTCCAGACCGTTCTCCAGCTTCGTTGCCCCTCTCCGGACACATTCCATGGCCTCAAGGTCTTCCTTGTAGTGAGTGGCCCAAAACTGAACACAGAGCTCATGTTGTGGCCTCACCAGGCAGACAATCACCTCCTTAGTCCCTCTTGAATGATCTTGGAACTCTCTAATATGTGCTATCTTTGTGTCTTTACATACTCGACTGTGAATTCTTCAGGCCCCTCTGTGAATTCTGTGAAAAGCATCATCATGAACTGCTAGCAAAGAAATCAATACGGCATAAAACTGCACTGTGATTAAACTAGAAACCTGGAATCAGATACATGGATCATCCAGAAGTAATGGTTCCTATTTATTGATTTCCATGGAAACTCAAACTGAGGCACAAAGGGCACAATAACACAGTTTGATCGAGAAAATTCTCAGCTACAAAGCCTTTTTTTTTCCAACATAATCACTGTCATCAGCCAATTTGTGCAGACGAGCTGCTTGAGACACTCTCTATTCATTGGAACAGTATTGCAACAGCCAGCCCCGCCAACCATCCTGTGGTCGTCAACTCCTCTCTCTCTGCTCATCGAAATGCATCTGCCTGGTGCCACTATACTAGTCCTAACATATCAAGATGGTCAAACTCACCCATTCAGCTTCCGCCGGGGATATTCTTGATTTGGGGCGACCGAGCGTGGCCTAGTGTAGCATCCAGATTGAGGGCTGGGCCTTGTACCTTAGGTCGACTGTCACCGTTGGCCCCCACTACGTCAGTGCTGTTACAACACCGTCAGCCTAGAAGGCACAAGCGTATGGCTCATGCCTTCACTAAAGAATGCGACTGAAACGCTGACTTTTGGAATTTTGAACACAGGTTCTTTTCTTCTCTATCAGCTCCTGGGGTAGCCAGCGCCAAAGCTCTATCTACCCTTCACAAACTGGGCTGCTGGCTCGCTAAGCAAACTAACGCTACATCACTTGCTATTAGTAATCTTTTATTAGATGTAGACTCGGTCCGCCATGCCACTTGTCAAGATCGCGCCGCCATCGATTTTCTGCTACTTGTGCATGGGCATGGGTGTGAGGATCTCGAAGGTATGTGCTGTATGAACTTGTCTGATCACTCGCAATCTATTCCTAAGCAACTGTCTGTTTTACAAGGGCTGACTTCTGGCCTACGAGAAGAAGAAGGTCTGGGGCTGGATCAGTGGCTGAAAAGTCTTGGTTTAGGCCCCTGGGTGCGCGATAGAAGTAAATATTTGTTGGTCCTCCTGGGATTTGTGTTCTTGGTTATGATATCCGTGCCTTGCTGTCTTACCTGTCTGCAAAGCTTCATTACTCGCATGACATCTAGAGCCTTTTGCGCCAATCTGCTAGCCCTAAAAGAGGAAGGGGGAAGTGTGGAGAGCATTGCTGAAAGCTGGCTTGCAGAAAAGGGTCATGTTGACACAATCCCGCTGATAAGACTGAAATAACTAGGCAGAAACACTAAACTAAACACTAAATCTATTCTGAATAATCTTAGCATTGTTGGACCATTGAGGAAGCTTTAGAAAAAGCTTCCAAAACCTCAGCAGGTCAGCATTCCCCTACTCCAGGGAAGGTGATGGAGCAGATTGTCTTGAGGGAGACCATGCGGCATGTGCGGGGTGACCGGGGAGGGGATCAGGCCTAGCCAGCTTGGGTTTGCGAAGGGCAAATCCTGTTTGACCAACCTGATCTCCTTCTATGATCTAGTGACCCATCTGGTGGATGAGGGAAAGGCTGTTGCTGTGCTCTACCTAGACTTCAGCAAAGCCTTTGACACTGTCTGCCACAGCATTCTCCTGCAGAAGCTGGCAGCCCGAGGCTTGCATGGGGGCACTCTGGGCTGGATGAGGCGCTGGCTGGAGGGCCGAGCTCAGAGAGTGGTGGTGAATGGAGTTGAATGCAGCTGGCGACCGGTCGCGAGTGGTGTTCCCCAGGGGTCGGTGCTGGGCCTGTCCTCTTCAATATCTTGATTGATGACCTGGACGAGGGCATTGAGTGCAGCCTCAGTAAATTTCCAGATGACACCAAATGGGCTGGAAGTGTGGATCTGCCTGGGGGTAGCGAGGGATCCCTGCAGAGGGATCTGGACAGGCAGGAGAGCTGGGCTGAAGCCAATGGGATGAGTTTCAACAAGGCCAAATGCCGGGTCCTGCACTGGGCCACAACAACCCCAGGCGACGCTACAGGCTTGGGGCGGTGTGGCTGGAGGACGGCGTAGAGGAAATGGACCTGGGCACTTCTCCCTTGCACTCTTTGTCACGGAACGCAGAAGTGGAGCCACGGAGAAGCACACTGCAACGACCTGTCGCTCGAAGGACAGGCACGGACACCGCATTCCGAGCCAGGCGTAGTGCGTCCTTCATAAACGTACGCCAGGCGAAGTCAAAAAGCGCTCCTTTTCGATGCGCGCAGAAGAGCCCGCGACTCGGGGAAAAGCTGCCGCCGGCAGTCGCTCTTCCGCGCCGAGCGAACAAGGCGAGACCGCGGCTGAGCGCTGGAAGCCGCAACCGGGAAGAAGCGCGATTTCTCGGGCAGCGAGTGCAAACGCTCCGGAGCCATTCAGCGCGAATGCCGGTTTCCAGCCGTGAGAGCCAAGTCGTGCCATTCTTTATCGCGGAACGTGAGGCATCACCTGCCCTGTGTTTCTGGCAGAGGTCAATCTGGTCAGAGCACTTCTGGCTAAAAGTGTGATCTCAAGCTAGAAATAAAACTGGAAGTAAAATGATGTCATTAAAGCTGAACTGACGAAATGACATAAATATATGCGTCTGTCTCCATGCTTGTGACTAGATACTATGTCCATCATTACCTGCTGGTCTAATGAGCCTACGAAAGTTCAAATGGAAATGTTGTCTTGCTGCATAAGGGAGAGAATTCAGTGGTAAAGCCAGGAAAATCCATCTCTTTCAGAAACATTTTCAGGACATAAACAAGCGTTGTATATACCCAGAGCCAATCCAACAGAGAAACGCACTGCCTCTGAGGCAGAGCAAACTAGTTTCTCGCAGTGAGCAATACTGCAGTGTCGCAGCATGGGTTTTGAATTCTGTTTCAGTGGAGGAACTCCAAGAAACAAAAACACATTCATAATAAGCTTCTGCCTGCAATCCTGGAAGTCTTGAAATTCTTGATTGTAGTGTGCTGAGTAAGTGAACAGACATTCTTTTATTCCATCAACGAGAGCGTTTCCTTTTTGTTTTGTTCTGTTTTAATTTAGGCTGCAAATGACGTAAAGGAGAAAGCCACTAAGAACACTAACTAATGAGAGAAAAAATAAACAACACTGGCATTTACTGTTAATGCAGTTCCTACTTCGAGATTGATGGTCAAAGAAATGGTAGGATTTCCTTAGTCTTCGGATAAACTTTCCTGATACTCATTTCTTTGTAGAAAGCACGTGATCCTTAGTTTGCACTTTCTCAGCAAAAGCCAGTGTGCTTTTCAGAATCAACAAATATCTGAACATTCATACGCTCACCGAGTCTCATACTTCTGTGAGCCTACTGCCAGTGTATCCTGTCAAAGATTAAGTGAGTTATTGTCTGGTGATTAAAAAAACGGCATGTTCTAAAGTAGTCCGAATATGATGGCTGCTACTTATCTGAACAGTGTTTCTTTATGGGTAAGCAGAGTAACGGTACGCAGAAGTAAAACCTCAGTCTAGACTAGAGAAATTTCACCACACGAATACTGTTCATGCCTACTAATCTGCTCATCAGACTTTTCTAAATACAATACACAGTATGCTAAAAGCTGAGGTCAGACAGTTTTGCTTCCATTTCCTGGTTTGCAACCACTCCAGTTGCGCTGGTTATTCTGTGAAATGAATAGATACGTCAAAAGATAAACTCAGCAACCACTAAGAAACACTGAGTGCTCTGTTTCAGCTTTTTTAACCTTTTCGCATTGTCAGTCACTACGGATATTCTAAGTTTAGCTCATGGAAAGATACTTTTTTCTTGCTCTTTACATCCCACTACTTACTTGATGACTGCTCACATACAACCCTTTAGTGTTCCCATGCCTGTAACTTCCAGACTTTGCTTGTAGGCTCTGTTTCTGAGCGGTCTCATTATAATTATTATTTTTGCTGCATATCATTCTTCTTTATCTTCCATTAAAAAAATGGAGCACATCTTTTCATTACAGAAGATCATAGCCCACCGTCAGCTTTGCTCAGGGAGAATGGATTGATGATTTCTTCGCGTGCCCTGTTCACTTCCATGGCTATTATCTTTTCCATTTCTTCCATTATTTCAGATTTGTTATGCTAGCACTTGCTTTTCATCCTTTCCAAACCTCTACTGTCCTTACCACGGATGAATGGGTGTCTTTCAAAGATTCCTTTTTCTCTTCAAGAAATCTAAGCAGTAAGCAGTTTCGTCTACCTGCTATACAATAGCTTTCAAATTCACTTGGGAAAGAAAGGTATAGTCTGTCAGAGAAAAGAAGGTTCTGAAGGCATATATTTTACATCGCTTGTTTTCTTTTCACACTCAGGATATTGCACAAGTTGTATTTAGTTGACGGAATTTTCGTGAAATTGGACTGGAAGGTAAACCAAAGTATTTCAGGTTTAGAAAGCAACATGGAAAAGGGGAGAGAGCTAGAAAAGCAAACATTTTCCTCTCCTTGACAACATCCAGAGATTTGAAGACAATTCTTACTCTTAATCTTTCTTCCTAACAGCAACAGTTCAGAGTCTACTGAGCGCTAAGTGGACTGTAACTCTGGTTTCAGAGGACAAAGCCAGACAAAAGGCTTCATATATTACATCTGCTGCTGCTTGGCATGGCGGAGCATGGCGTGATACGGTGAAGTGAAACATACTCACCAGGTCTTCATCTTCCACTTCAGAATCTTTCATTTAGCCTTCAGGATACCCCTTCTGGCTGAAGTTTCAGTAACACTATGAAAGGAGTTTTTTAAATCTCCATTTTCATTATGAAGTGATGATTCAGAACGATGTTTTGAAAACTCCCCAAAGCCATGAAGAGTAGCACGCTCAAGATGATAGAGACAATATAGTTGAGAAATGAGTGTGATCAGGAGGATATAAAGGAAAACAAGTTCCCTACTCTTGCTTACCTTTACCTTTCCCAACACACGGTTTTTTCCCTATGCACTTCAGGGGCAAGCGTAAACACTCATAACTACAGATAAACCACGTTGAAGCAGAAACACACTCATGATGCATGTTCCACTGTCAAATGCTCTAGGAGTCTTAAGCAAGGTTTTACCGAACCAAAAGCAGAGTGCTAGTTTCTGAGAGAGATTTGGTGAAGCCAATGGCTTTGAGGTTTTCAAAGGAAGAAGCCATTGTGAGCAGAACAGACAGCCAAGGACTAGGTAGCATTATCGAAATTGGGAGGTACGAGTTTGTTTCTAATCCAAGATAAATGGCAGAGAGGTATATCTATCGGTGGTAGAAAAAGAGAGACCACACTCTACGTCACAGGTGTGGGTGGCAAGATTAAATGAAATGCAGGCCACATGGGCAGATGATTTACAGAAGAAAAAGAAAACAAAGGAAATCGGAGTCAGCCGGAAGATATTTCTACTAGAAACACCGAAGAGCCATCACCTCCTTTCCTATCACTGTTTGATCACTGTTCCCTGGGAGAAGAAGCTGACCTTCACCACACCTCAAACAGGTCTCAGGGAGTTGCAGAGAGTGATCAGGTCTCCCTTGGAGCCTTATCTTCTCCAGACTCAACAGTCCTAGCTCCCTCAGCCACTCCCCAGAAGACTTGGACTCCAGACCGTTCTCCAGCTTCGTTGCCCCTCTCCGGACACATTCCATGGCCTCAAGGTCTTCCTTGTAGTGAGTGGCCCAAAACTGAACACAGAGCTCATGTTGTGGCCTCACCAGGCAGACAATCACCTCCTTAGTCCCTCTTGAATGATCTTGGAACTCTCTAATATGTGCTATCTTTGTGTCTTTACATACTCGACTGTGAATTCTTCAGGCCCCTCTGTGAATTCTGTGAAAAGCATCATCATGAACTGCTAGCAAAGAAATCAATACGGCATAAAACTGCACTGTGATTAAACTAGAAACCTGGAATCAGATACATGGATCATCCAGAAGTAATGGTTCCTATTTATTGATTTCCATGGAAACTCAAACTGAGGCACAAAGGGCACAATAACACAGTTTGATCGAGAAAATTCTCAGCTACAAAGCCTTTTTTTTTCCAACATAATCACTGTCATCAGCCAATTTGTGCAGACGAGCTGCTTGAGACACTCTCTATTTCCCGTTGTGACAGCTGTGCATGGCCTTCCTGAAGGTGGCTTGCTTTTCACATTGCTGTTGCCACTGTTGAAATGCACTCCGTGTGCTCACATCCACTGTTCGGTCTCCATAAACATTCAGCAAGTGTTGATGAATATTGATGGATTCCATTTTTTCCATGCTGTGGAATGCAAATCCAAACCTTTTCTTCATAGATACTTCCACGTCACGCACCACTTTGTCAGACTTGCACCTCTGCTGCCATCAAGATGGCAACAAAATGTAACGAAATAGTAACAGAAAGGTTCCGCTTCTACCGCCGAACCAGAAACACCCACTTCTGATACCATGAGCAAACACAGTAGAACAGGAGGCATCAATTTCAGTGCAGCTCTTGTACAATGTAGGAATAAATATAAAATTTTGTTATTCCAGAATTATTTTGATAAAACATAATGCTCATCAGTTATGAATTTTTGTCCAAATTAAAAAAGACACTGGGCTACAAATTGCCATTATGCCTCTCATCAGTGCCACATAGCTTATAAGATGCCTGCCTTCTGCATGGTCTCCAACAGGGGTGATGGCAGTGACCACACCATTTCATCTCGTCTCTACTGCGATGAAAGAACAACCTGTGCTATCCTACTGGTTGGTTTCACCCCAGGAAATTCAGCCAAATCTCATCTTTGTCTTTTGTAGTGAATTCCACCAGAGTGGGACTCATGGTGGCTATACAAGCCAGTAACCAAGGCGTTGCAGTTTCTTGTCACAGGCTACAGCTTTCTAACATGCCAGCAACACATGGCTCTGAGCTTGCTTAGGCCTGCCTGGAGACTTATTGGAGCTTCTTTAGCTGTTGACAGCAATTGTCTAATCACCAAGCCAATAGTGCTTGCTTTTTCTTTACCTGGCTTGAAACAATCTCATGCTCTGACACCTAATGTCAAATTGCAGCTATTAGATATTGTCCTGCTATGTGTACCTGCTGAGGTGCATTTAGAAAGACTACAGCACAAACACAGCGGAATCTGCCCAGGCAGAATATCAAAGACAGGAGGGGCTTGCAGAAATACATATGCAGTAAAAGGAAGGCTAGGGTGAATGTGCAGCCCCAGTAGAATGGGGCAGGGCAGGCATTAAGGGCATGGAGGGCATGGAGGGCATGGAGCCTCCTGTGCTGCATGTGATCATGCAAAACAAGATTTGAGAAAAGCGTGAAGAGCTCAGAAGCACAGTGTGACTCCATCAGTGCCAAGACAGAGATGTCATGGACAACTCTGGGCAAGAACTTGTGGGGGGACCAGGCACTGTGCAAGACACCAATGGAAGAAAGTGCCACGCATTTGTGAGAAAACTGGTGTTTCATGAGGGACAATGCCATATATTTTGGGTACCAATGATATTTCTGTGATAAAATGCCAAAATCTGGGAGTGAGTGTCACGATGAGGAGTGCAATGCAGTCTGTTTGGGAGGAAATGGGAGGTATTTCTAAGAGTTCTCTAGTTTTCTGGCTGGGAATGTCCTATTCAGGGAAGAAAAGTGGTATTTCTTACCAAAATCAATCTCCTATATGTGGGAGAAGAGTAGCATTTCTGTGAGAAAATGTCCTATTCTGGGTTGCAAGTGTCATATTTGGTCTGGTCCTCTGATATTTTTGGGAGAAAACCTGGGTATTTCTGGGAGAAAATCTCATATTTTTGGAAGAGAAGGTCAGCTTTCCAACTGAAATGTGGTAATTCTGTGAGAAAATGACCTACTTGTTGGAGAAAAGGGGGAAATTCTGGGAAGGAATGTCTTCTATTTGAGAGCAACTATCTTCTTTTTGGAGTGCAAACTGGTCCTTTGGGGAGAAAGTAGGGTCTGTATGGGAGAAAATGTCCTCTTCAGGAGTGTAGAGGAGTACTTTTGAGAGAAAATGGGAGGTGTTTCACAGAAGAAGACAGCATGCTTTGTTGGAAAATGGCACCTATTTGTGAGCAAGCTGGGATTTGGGGGGAAAAATGCCGCATTTTAAAAAAGAAGCTGCTATTTCTGGGTAATATGTCCCATCTTTGTTAGAAAACTGGAATATCTGCGATCAAATGTCACTGTGATGGGAGTAAACGTGATATTGAGGAGTGTAAAGTAGTGTTCTTGGGATGAAATGTGAGGTATTTCTAAGGGTACTGGTATTCCTGGGAGAAAATGTCTTGTTTCTGAGAGAAAATGTCGTCGTACTTCGGGGGGAGAAAATGGTATTTCTGTGACAAAATGCCCTATTTCTGGGAATAAGCGTCATATTGAGGAGTGTGAAGTCGTATTTTTGGTAGAAAATGGGAGGCATTTCTAAGAGAACTGTTATTTCTGGGAGAAAATGTCTTATCTTGGGGGGGAAGTTCCTATGTCTGTGAGAGAACTGTGTTTCCTGGAGAAACTGTCTTCTTGAGGCAGAAAAGATCACATATTTGCGAGAAAGCTGGTATTTCTGGGAGGAAATATCATATTTTTGTTGCAAAATGTCACATTTGCTACTGTCATGTAGTATTTTGTGGATGAAACATGAAGTATACCTAAGAAAACCTGTATTTCTGGTAGAAAATGTCATCTCTTTGGGGAGAAGACTGGTATTTCAGGGAGAAAAGATCCTTGTCTGGGGAGAAAGTGTCCTATTTTTGATGGAAAAGTAGTACTTGTGGGAGTAAATGCCATGTATTTGGGTGAAGGGTGGGACTTCTGGGAGGAAATACCGTATGTTGGGAAGAATGTGTCCTCTTTCAGACTGAAATGGGATCCTTGTGGTCGAAACTGTCCTACGTTTGGGCGAAAACTGGTATTTCTGGGAGAGAATGTCATTTTATTGGAGCAAGCCATGATTTCGGGGAGAGAAGCTCTTATTTTTGGAAGAAAATGCCGTACCTGGGGGGGGAACTGGCGTTTCTGGGAGAAAATGTCATCTTGTGGGGAGAAGACGTCACCTTGAGGATTGTAATGTCGTATTGTTTGGAGAAGGCCTGAGGTATTTCTAAGAAAAGTGGTATTCCCAGGAGACAGTATCATATTTTGAGGAGTGGGGGAGGGGTCATCATCTATGTGGGAGAAAGCTGGTATTTCTGGGACAAAACATCCTCTATTGAAGAGCCAAGTGTTATTTCTGGCAGGAAATGTCCCACATTTGGGAGTCCAGTGGCATTTCTGTGATAAACGCCATATTGTTGGGAGTAAGTGTCATATGAAGGTGTGCCAAGTAGTCTAGTAGGGAGGAAATTGGAGGTGTTCCTTTGAAAGCTGGTATTTCAGGGAGAAAACGTCTTCTTTCTGGGGGAAAATGTCATCTGCTTGAGGTAATGCCGATAAGTCTGGAAGAAGATCTATTTTTGGAGGAAACCGTAATATTAGGGAGAGAAAAGTGGTATTTCTGGTCCAAGATGTCATCGAGTTGGGATAACGCTGGTGTTTGTGGGAGAAAATATCCAACATATTTTGGATGAAAACGTGGTATTTCAGGTTGAAATGTGGTATTTCTGGGAGGAAATGGAATGTGCATGAGAGAAAACTGTTCCTTTGGGGAGAATGTACCCTATTTTTGGCAGAAAATGTCCTATTGAACAGTTGAAGTCTGCATTTTTTGGAGAAAATGTAAGTTATTCTCAAGAAAACTGGTCTTTCTTGGAGATTTCACATATTTGGTTGGAAAACGTGATACATTTGAGAGAATTTCTGGGAGAGCATAGCATATATTTTTAAGAGAACACGGAGTACTGAGAGGAAATGTCATCGTTTTTTGGTGAAAAAACATATTTAGGGTAATTTCTTTTCTTTTCTTTTCTTTTCTTTTCTTTTCTTTTCTTTTCTTTTCTTTTCTTTTCTTTTCTTTTCTTTTCTTTTCTTTTCTTTTCTTTTCTTTTCTTTTCTTTTCTTTTCTTTTCTTTTCTTTTCTTTTCTTTTCTTTTCTTTTCTTTTCTTTTCTTTTCTTTTTCTTTTTCTTTTTCTTTTTCTTTTTCTTTTTCTTTTTCTTTTTTTTTTTTTTTCTTTTCCATGCATGATTTGGATCAAACTTGACAAAGATATCAGAAACTCCAAGAAACTGAGCCAGCTGCAAAAGTTGATAACCTGAATGCATTACATCTCAAACCTCTTTCTACTAAGCCTTCTTCAGACAGTATGAATTCCAAGAAGGTTGCCTGAAACTTATAAGTTGAGGAGCTGCCTACTGATGCAATGAGAAAAGTAGAACAAAACTACATGCTTGATTGAAGCTGTACTCAATCAATCAATCAGACAGCCTCACACCACGTCTACAAGACTATCTGCAAGATGAAAAAACAGCCAAACCAAAAACAAAGATACATTTAGTCTTTGCTCAGGTAAGAACCAGTAGTAGGTCGGTAGGTAAGACTGTAGGAACAAGTTAAATGGGTAGTAATACTACTCTATGAGATTTCAATATATTTACATGAGATTTTCATTCATCTATAGGTTAAGAATTTCCTGAGACAAAAGTTTCCTTTATTAACTGCTTGTGCAGACATCCTGTAGGGAACTTGCTTTATCAGGGGGCTTGGAGCAGATGGGCTCCAGAAGTCCCTTTTCAAACCCTACCATTCTGTAATTTTATAATTCTTGGGCCTTTATTCGTTCCAGTTTTTTGGTATCTTTTTTAGTTGTTGTTCATTTGTTTGTTTTTTGTTTTTTATCGGTATTCTTTCCAGTTCTATTGTGTCTTTCTGGAGTGGAGATCAGAAATCCAGGCATTGTATTCATAAGGGATGGGATCCCTCTTGAGTTAGTTAAGTCACCTAAAGATGTTTTTATCCTTATTACTCTACTAATCATTCAGACTAATTCAACCACGTTTCTGACATAATAGAGCACAGAGTGGATATTTTCATGGCATCACCTAAAGTAAGCCAAGACCACATTTCCCAGTAGTCATACTTAGCGTTTGGTCCTTTGTAATTCATGCCAAGACAGGCTGTCTCCCTTTGCCTTACTTCAGTTTGACTTACAATGAATTTCACCTGTTGCTTAGTTATCCGGCCTATTTCTTTACAATTGCTCCTGTAGATCTTGGCTCCAGTTTTCATTAGTCACAGAATCTAAATGCAAGGTGTAAGATCGTTTGTACTCCAAAGAGATGACTCTATTGTTGCTTAAATTGTCATACACTTGTGAGAATCCTTTGTTTTTATGGCTCAAAGTTTGCTTCCTTAGGTATTTTGTTGAGGAGGCAACTGATGGATGTTGTGTGGCAATCAGCATCGCTGTGTGGACAATTTTACATCTTTGGAGCTGTTTGCCTTCGGAAGATTGTGCTCAGGACTGTTTACTGGCGGAAGAACTGTGACCAAATAACTCCTGTTTGCTATGGGAGGCTGGGGGATGATACCATTGTATCCTGCGAAGGCAAGATGCAAGTTGGTGCCTCCCTGCTTCCTCTTATCTGCTGGCAAGGCCAGGAAGAGAAGAAGAAAGGAGTTTCCTGCTGAGGCCCCAGAGCCAGAAGCTGCCACTCAAAGGAGAGCTGACTCAACCACTTTGGATTTGAGCTGTCACTCCAAAGACAGCTGCCTCGACCACTCTGTGACTATTGAAAAGGGGCCATCATCACCATGCTCGTCTCTCGTCGTGCTTCGTCCTCATTGTCAACAGAACAACTCCGCCTGACGACCCACCGCTAGGGAAGATCAAAGACTGAACAATGAACCACGCTGGATCCATGGTGGTGACTCTGTCCCTCTTGCTGCCTATAAAGACTCCTTGCCTCTTCTTTCCTATCTTTTCTATCGCCCTCCTTCCCTTCCCCAGTACCCTAATTCATAATAATGTCCGTCCTCCCCTTCCCCACTTCCCTGATTAAGATTTGTAATAAACTGGTCGGACCAACATTTGAACCGTTGCTTCTTAACGTCACGCCGGGAAAATAGATAATAAAAGAACCTCCTCTCCCTCCTACAAATGGGAGCGAGACAACACTGCAAATGCAAACAAATGTAACTGAAAATTTAAGAGATAAAAGATGGAGGGCTAAGTTGAACTCATGTCTGTGGCAGAAAATGTGCATAGGTACAGATTGTTATCCTCTCGCTGTTTCTTTTGCAAGAGAAGAGAAATTGGAATATTGATGTGTTGTGAGAGTGACAGCGTGTGTGCTGCTGCTGTCAGGGAGAGTGAATGTGGCAGTGCTCAGATTGCTTGGAGTCGAGTGATTCCTCCACATGGAACAGTGTCAGAGTTGAATAAAAAGGGTTTTTTGGTGGTGGTGGTAAGAAGAAAAGAGAAGGGAAGGGAAGGGAAGGGAAGGGAAGGGAAGGGAAGGGAAGGGAAGGGAAGGGAAGGGAAGGGAAGGGAAGGGAAGGGAAGGGAAGGGAAGGGAAGGGAAGGGAAGGGAAGGGAAGGGAAGGGAAGGGAAGGGAAGGGAAGGGAAGGGAAGGGAAGGGAAGGGAAGGGAAGGGAAGGGAAGGGAAGGGAAGGGAAGGGAAGGGAAGGGAAGGGAAGGGAAGGGAAGGGAAGGGAAGGGAAGGGGAAGGGAAGGGAAGGGGAAGGGGGAGGGGAAGGGGGAGGGGAAGGGAAAGGGAAAGAGCACTGAAGTAACAGTGGGAGAGCTAAATGAAAAAGAATACAAGGAAAACCAACATAGAATGTTTTAGCAGGGAGCAAATTTTGTTGTTGTAGAGGGAAAATTGCATAAAAGTAGGCACCAAAACCAAGGTGCTTCTATCCACTGTGCTCATAAGAAAACCTTCTTCTGTAAATGATTAAGGCCTCCCATTCAAGACATTTGATTTACACCCATAGTAAAGAGGAAAAGATTGCCATCCAGGTTGACAGAAAAAAATCATAATCCTTGCTATGTTTGAAGATGTGATAAAAAGGCCGTTTCCATTGCTTCTTCACTAGAAACCAAATGAGAAACAAACCAAATGTCTCCAAGGAGGACATCTCTCTTGCCTCCAAAGTCTGAAAGATTCCCAAAGATAGTTGAAAGCTACATGGTTGTCCAAACTGCCTTTCCACACTGAGTTGCTGTCTCACTCCAATTTATAGGAGGGAGAGGAGGTTCTTTTATTATCTATTTTCCCGGCGTGACTTTAAGAAGCAATGGTTCAAATGTTGGTCCGACCAGTTTATTACAAATCTTAATCAGGGAAATGGGGAAGGGGAGGACAGACACTATTATGAATTAGGGTACTGGGGAAGGGAAGGAGGGCGATAGAAAAGATAGGAAAGAAGAGGCAAGGAGTCTTTATAGGCAGCAAGAGGGACAGAGTCACCACCATGGATCCAGCGTGGTTCATAGTTCAGTCTTTGATCTTCCCTAGCGGTGGGTCGTCAGGCGGAGTTGTTCTGTTGACAACGAGGACGAAGCACGACGAGAGACGAGCATGGTGATGATGGCCCCTTTTCAATAGAATCATAGAATCATAGAATCACCAAGGTTGGAAAAGACCTAAAAGCTCACCCAGTCCAACCGTTCACCTATTCCCAATAGCTCCTACTAAACCATGTCCCTCAACACAGCATCCAGCCTTTCCTTGAACACCCCCAGGCTCGGTGACTCCACCACCTCCCTGTGCATCCATTGCAGTGCCTGACCACCCTTTCTGAACAGTAACACTTCCTCATGTCCAGCCTGAATCTCCCCTGCTGCAGCTTGAAGCCATTCCCTCTGCTCCTATCAGTAATAACATGAGAGCAGAGGCCGACCCCCAGCTCACTACAACCTGCCTTCAGAAAGTTATAGAGGGCAGTGAGGTCTCCCCTGAGCCTCCTCTTCTCCAGGCTGAACATTCCCAGCTCCTTCAGCCTCTCCTCATCAGCCCTGTGTTCCAGACCCCTCACCAGCTTTGTTGCCCTCCTTTGAACACGTTCCAGGGCCTTGATGTCTTTCTTGCAGTGAGGGGCCCAAAACTGGACACAGCACTCGAGGTGCGGCCTCACCAGTGCTGAATACAGGGGAACAATCACCTCTCTGCTCCTGCTTGCAGCGCTGTTTCTGATGCAGGCCAGGCTGCCATTGGCCTTCTTGGCCACCTGGGCACACTGTGGGCTCATGTTCAGCCCAGCATCAATCAATACCCCCAGGTCCATTTCCTCTACGCCGTCCTCCAGCCACACCGCCCCAAGCCTGCAGTGTCACCTGGGGTTGTTGTGGCCCAAGTGCAGGACCCAGCATTTGGCCTTGTTGAAACTCATCCTATTGGCTTCAGCCCAGCTCTCCTGCCTGTCCAGATCCCTCTGCAGGGATCCCTCGCTACCCCCAGGCAGATCCACACTTCCAGCCCATTTGGTGTCATCTGCAAATTTACTGAGGCTGCACTCAATGCCCTCGTCCAGGTCATCAATCAAGATATTGAAGAGGACAGGCCCAGCACCGACCCCTGGGGAACACCACTCGCGACCGGTCGCCAGCTGGATTCAACTCCATTCACCACCACTCTCTGAGCTCGGCCCTCCAGCCAGCGCCTCATCCAGCCCAGAGTGCCCCCATGCAAGCCTCGGGCTGCCAGCTTCTGCAGGAGAATGCTGTGGCAGACAGTGTCAAAGGCTTTGCTGAAGTCTAGGTAGAGCACAGCAACAGCCTTTCCCTCATCCACCAGATGGGTCACTAGATCATAGAAGGAGATCAGGTTGGTCAAACAGGACCTGCCCTTCACAAACCCAAGCTGGCTATGCCTGATCCCCTCCCCGGTCACCCCGCACATGCCGCATGGTCTCCCTCAAGACAATCTGCTCCATCACCTTCCCTGGCACCGAGGTCAGGCTAACAGGCCTGTAGTTCCCCAGATCCTCCTTAGGACCTTTCTTATAAATGGGAGTCACATCGGCAAGCCTCCAGTCTTCTGGGACCTCACCAGTCAACAAGGAGCGCTGACAGATGATGGAAAGCGGCTCGGCTCTCACCTCCGCCAGTTCCCTCAGCACTCTCGGGTGGATCTCATCTGGCCCCATCGACTTGTGGCAGTCCAGTTGGAGCAGGAGGTCTCTGACTGTTTCTTTCAGAATCACGGGGGGGTTCGTAGCTCCCCAGCCGAGATTACCAGGTCAGAGCGAGGAGTGTCCTGAGGATAACTGGTCTGACTTTTAAAGACGGACTTAAAGAAGGCATTCAGAACCTCTGCCTTTTCCTTATCCTCAGTGCTCACATTCCCAGCCTCATCCAGCAAAGAGTGGATATTCTCCTTTGTCCTCCTCTTACTGTTAATGTATTTATAAGAGTTTCTTATTCTTTTTCACGCCAGTGGCTAGGTTAAATTCAAGCTGGGCTTTTGCCTTTCTGATTTCATCTCTACACATCCTAACAACTTCCCTGTATTCATTTTGAGTGGCCTGTCCCTCTTTCCACAGGCGGTAGATTCTCTTTTTCTCCCGGAGCCTCAGCAATATCTCCCTATTCATCCACGCCGGTCTTCTTCCCCGCCAGCTCATTTTGCAGCTCAGGGGCACTGCCTGCTCCTGCGCCCTTAAGACTTCCTTCTTGAAGAGCAACCAGCTCTCTTGGACCCCTTTACTCGCTAAGACTGAATGCCAGGGGACTCCCCCTATTGATCTCTTGAACAATTCAAAGTCCGCCCTCCTGAAGTCCAAGGTAGCAGTTTTACTATTCCCCCTCCAGGCTCCACCATGAATCACGAAGTCTATCATTTCATGATCACTCTGCCCAAGACAGCCTCCAACCTCCACATCTCCCACCAAACCTTCCCTGTTTGTGAACAGCAGGTCTAGTGGGGCAGTTCCTTCGTGGGCTCTCTGACCAGCTGTATCAGGAAGTTGTCCTCTGTGATTCCAGAAACCTCCTAGACTGCTTCCTCTGTGCTGTGCTGTACTCCCAGCATAGGTCAGGGAAGTTCAAGTCCCCCATGAGGACAAGGGCAGGCAACTGTGCAGCTTGTGCCAGCTGCTTATAGAATACCTCATCTGTTTCTTCATCTTGATTTGGAGGTCTGTAACAGACGCCCACCAGGGTGCCTGTCTTGTCAGCCCTTCCTCTGATCTTTACCCATAGGGATTCAACGTTATCGTCCCCAGTCATAACCTCAGTAGCGTAAAAGCATTCCCTAACATAGAGAGCCACATCGCCACCCCGCCTTCCTTGCCTATCTTTCCTGAAGAGTTTATAGCCAGCATGCATTGCAGCACTCCACTCATGGGAGCAATCCCACCACGTTTCCGTTATGGCAATAATAGTTTCAGAGTGGTCGAGTCAGCTGTCTTTGGAGTGACAGCTCAAATCCAAGGTGGTTGAGTCAGCTCTCCTTTGAGTGGCAGCTCAAACCCAAGGTGGTTGAATCAGTTCTCCTTGCCGTGGCAGCTTCTGGCTCTGGGATCTCAGCAGGAACCTCCTTTGTTCTTCTCTTTCTGGCCTTGCCAGCAGATAAGAGGAAGCAGGGAGGCACCAACTTGCATCTTGTCTTTGCGAGATACAATGGCATCATCCCCCAGCCTTGCATTCTTAGCTGGAGCGGTTTGGCCACAGGCCCGATCTTCTGCCAGTGAACACTGCTGAGCTCTTCGGCTCTTCTACAGAGCAAGCAGCTCTGGGGGAAGGGGCTTGCAGATGTTCCCAAAGCGATATCCGTGGTCACACAGTTAGCACCCATCAGTTGCCTCCTTGACAAGTCACTCAGAGTCTTATCACAAGAAAAACCTCAGGAAGCAAGCTTGGAGCCAAAAAAAAAAAACAAAGAAGGATTCTCACAGTTGCCTATATTTGCCTGTTAAACTATGGAAGGTCCTTTAAGCCATTGTTTTGTCAAATCAGGGATCTGTAAGGAAAAATAAATCTTACTGAATTTTGAAATTACCAATGTTATTGCATGTCTTTGAAAGGTCAAAAGAACAGACAGGAAAAAAAGCATTTCAAAGTGAATTCTTCAACAAAAGGAGTGTGTGCTGGTGGCAGTTGTGAAAGACGTGCATTTTTACTGAAATAGGCTCAGCTGATAGCAGGATTTTTGAAGAGTAATGAGATAAGCTATAGGTGTCAGATGATCAATAAAAGATTAGAATGCTTTTAGGATTAGCATCAGAAAACTGCTACAAGGCAGTAGGAGTGAAAGAAAAGATGCAACCTTCGTATGAATATGATATGGACAAACACACAAAGGCGCCACTGCACACCTGTAGCTGCTCTTTCATTTCCTTCATGCTTTCACTCGGCACCATTTTTCCCCTGCTCTGAGTGAGAGACATCTGAGTCAAGTGTCCTGAGTTAAAAACATTCTGGTGCAACCTTAAATAATCACTGGGATGGGTCAGACAACCCACTAGATCCCAGGCCCATGGACCCAGAGAAAGAACCCAATCCATCTCCTGCAGATGAAACAGAATCACAGAATCACCCGGGTTGGAAGGGACCTCAAGGATCATGTAGTTCCAAACCCCTGCCTAGCAGGGCCACCAAACACACACATTCAGATCAGGTTGCCCAGGACCCCGTCCAACCTGGCCTTGAACACGGCCAAGGACGGGGCATCCACAACCTCCCTGGGCAGCCCGTTCCAGGGCCTAACCACTCTCCTTGTAAAGAACTTCCCCCTAACATCCAACCTCAATCTTCCCTCCTTCAACTTGGATCCATTTCCCCTCGTCCTGCTGTTGTCAGCCCTTCTGAAGAGTTGACTCCCCTCCTGGCTGTAGGTTCCCTTCAGGTATTGATAGGCTGCCATGAGGTCACCCCGCAGCTTCTCTTCTCCAGGCTGAACAAGCCCAACTCCCTCAGCCTGTCCTCATAGGGGAGGTGCTCCAGCCCCCTGCTCATCTCAGTCGCCCTCCTCTGGACCCTTTCCAAGATCTCAATGTCTTTCTTGTACTGAGGGCTCCACACCTGGACACAGGACTCCAGATGGGGCCTCACAAGAGCCGAGTAGAGAGGGACGATCACCTCCCTGTCCCTGCTGACCACCCCTCTCCTGATGGAGCCCAGGATCCCATTTGCCTTTCGAGCTGCCAGAGCGCACTGCTGCCTCGTGTTCAGCCTCTCGTCCATCAGGACCCCCAGGTCCTTCTCTGCCGAGCTGCTCTCAAGGACCACTCCTCCCAGCCTGTACGGGTGCCTGGGGTTCTTCCAGCCCAAATGCAAAACCTTGCACTTTGCCGTGTTGAACCTCATTAGGTTCACCCGAGCCCAGCCCTCCAGCCTGTCGAGGTCCCTCTGAATGGCATCCCTTCCTTCCACCATATCAACCGCACCACTCAGCTTGGTGTCGTCAGCAAACTTGCTGAGGGTGCACTCAATTCCCTCATCGATGTCATTAATAAAGATGTTAACGAGCACCGGTCCCAAGACAGACCCTTGGGGGACACCACTTGTTACCGGCCTCCACCTGGACACAGAGCCATTGACCACCACCCTCTGTCTGCGGCCTTTCAACCAATTGCTCATCCATCGGGTCGTCCACCCATGAAATCCACTTCCCTCCAATTTGGAGATGAGGATGTGGTGGGGGACCATGTCAAAGGCCTCGTTCAGGTCCAGGTAAATGACATCGGTCGCCTTCCCTTCGTCCACCAATGCCGTCACTCCATCATAGAAGGCCACAAGATGAGTCAGGCATGACCTTCCCTTGGTGAAGCCGTGCTGTCTCGGATCACAGCTCATTCTTTATGTGATCGAGCATGTTGTCCAGGAGGATCTGTTCCATCATCTTCCCAGGCACGGAGGTGAGACTCACCGGCCTGTAGTTCCCCGGGTCCTCCCTGCTCCCCTTCTTGTATATGACAGTGACGTGACCCTTCCTCCAGTCATCCGGGACCTCACCTGACAGCCACGACTTCTCAAATATGATGGAGAGCAGCTCGGCAACCACCTCAGCCAGCTCCTTCAGGACCCTGGGATGCAGCCATCCGGCCCCATAGACTTGTATTCATTCAGTCTAAGGAGGCACTCTCGGACTTGCTCTGCCCTTACAGTGGGGAGGGATTCACCTCCTTGGTCCCCACATAGAGGTTTGGGGATGCAGGGTTCGTGGACGTGAAGAAGACTGGAATCCTGGCCACCAGTGAAGACCGAGGTGAAGAACTCATTCAGCACCTCAGCTTTCTCTTCATCTGTTGAAGCCAGTTCTCCTTTTAAATTTACCAAAGCAGGTACGCCCGTTTTGGCCTGTCTCTTCTGGCCAATGTACCTGTAGAAGGTTTTCTTATTGTTTTTCACGTCCCTTGCCAAGTTCAGTTCTGCCTGCGCCTTGGCTTCCCTGATCCCACGTCTGCAAGTCCGGACGACGTTCCTGTACTCTTCCCAGGTGACACAGCCTTGTTTCCAGAGCTTGTACACCACTTTCTTGGCCCTCAGTTCTCTCAGCAGGTCCTTGCTGAGCCATGCCGGTTTCCTACCTCGCCTGCCCACTTTCTTAATCAGAGGAATGGAGACCTCTTGTGCTTCCAGGAGGGCATCTTTGAAGAGCCGCCAGCTCTCCTCAACATCCCTGTCTTTGAGGGCAGCGCGCCAGGGGATCTTGGCCAGCAATCCATTGAGTAGCTTGAAGTCTGCTTTTCTAAAGTTCAATGTCCTGATCCTGCTCTTTGCCAGGCCCACATCGCTTGAGATCACAAACTCACCCAGGGCGTGGTCGCTGGAGCCCAGGCAGCCTCCAACCTTGACGCCTTTGATGATCTCCTCGGCGTTGGTGAGCAGCAGGTCTAGCAGCGCTTCACCTCTGGTCGGTCTGTCCAATACCTGAACCAGAAAGCTATCGTCAATGGATTCCAAGAGCCTTCTGGAGCTCTTGCAGCTCGCCGTGTGCTTTTCCCAGCAGATGTCCGGATGGTTGAAGTCCCCCACCAGGACAAGAGCCCGTGAGCCAGACATCTCACGCATCTGGAGCAAGAAAGCCTCATCAACAGCCTCCCCTTGATCAGGTGGTCTGTAGTATACCCCTAACACCAGCTGACCTATATTAGTCCCATCTCTAATCCTAACCCACAGGCTCTCAACCTGTTCCTGACTGTTTCTCGTAGGGAGCTCCTCACAGTTTATCCAATCTCTGACACAGAGAGCAACTCCCCCACCCCTCCTACCTTGCCTATCTCTCCTAAAGAGTCTATAGCTGTCGATGGCAGTATCCCAATTGTGGGAGTCATCCCACCATGTTTCTGTGATAGCAACAAGGTCATAACTTTCCGAGTGCATCACAGTTTCGAGTTCCTCCTGCTTGTTACTCAGGCTGCGTGCATTGGTGTAAAGGCACTTCAGCCGGGCTATCCGTCTCGCCACCTTTATAAGGGATCTAGGATCCCCTAGAACAGCAGCATCCCCAGCATCCCCCTGCCCTAGTCCTTCCCTATGCACTCTGCCGTCATTGCCCATGGAGTTTGGTACAAGCCCTCGAATGACCCGTTCAACCCCAGTAGCCCTTATTTTGTCCCCTTCCCCCTTCATTCCTAGTTTAAAGACCTGTCAATGAGTCCCGCTAATTCTTCAGCTAAGATCCTCTTACCCCTCAGGGACAGGCTGCATGCGTCAGCAGCCATCATGCCAGGTGCAGTGTAAATTGCCCCATGGTCAAAAAAGCCGAAATTCTTGCGCCTGCACCAGCTCTTAAGCCATCTATTGAAGAGTTGGGTATTTTGGATCCTCCCTGTACCTTTCCCTGACACCACGGGCATAGAAGAAAAGACCACTTGAACCCCAGTTCCTTCAAGTATTCGCCCCATTCCCCTGAAGTCTTTCTTGATAGACCTCAGGCTTTCCATATCAACTTCCTCGCCGCCAGCCTGAATTATTAAAAGCGGGTAATAATCTGAAGACCGATTCAACCCAGGAATTTTCTTTGAAATGTCCCTGACCCGTGCCCCAGGAAGGCAGCACACCTCTCTGCGGGTCGGGCCGGCATATTGGGCCTTCTGTTCCTTGCAGAAGGGATTCGCCTATGACAATCACCCTCCTGTCCTTGCGGGTAGAAGCAGTCTTGAGGGTTGGGGGTGACCGCTTCGCCTGAGGCAACCTCACAGGTGAACCTGTCACCACACTCTCACTCGTCCCCCCTTCGACTTCCAGGGCCTCAAACCTGTTACGCAGAGGCACCTGGGGAGCCGGGGATGGTCGGGATGGGGGATGCTCCCTCCGCCTAGCAGGTACCCGTTTCCACTCCTCCTCCCTTCTCAAATTGCTGTTGGGGGAAGAGAGGACAGGGGGCTCGCTGAAACGCTGTCAGCTGGCTGGTTCCCCTTTACCAGGTGTTTGTAAGGTGGCAGGGGCTGACGTGCTCCATGAGGAGCCTCGTCTGTGTGCCGAGAACCTGAGGTTGAGAGGGACTGACACCACCAGTCAATCTCCCTCTCACACTCTTTTATAGTCCTCAGCCTCTCCACTTCCTCCTTCAGGCTAATCACAAGGCTGAGCAAGTCATTCAATTGCTCATACCTTGTACAAGTGCTGCCTCCTTCGTGTGGCATTGCAAAGGCCAGGCTGTGGCACTCCTCACAGCCAGTGACCTGCACACTAGCATCTCGTGATGGTAACTCTGTCTGAGTCGCCACACACTTCATACCGTTGTTCTCCCCTCTATGCATGCACCAGACCTCAGTCTGGCTCTGGACCGTCTTCTTGGCTACTGTCTTTCTGCTGCGTGTGCTCGGGACCTCTGCATGGGTCTTCACAGTTTTTGTGTTTGAAGTCTTCTGCCAGGGTGCACCCATGGCAACCAGCAGGCTCACTAACTCAACAAGAAAGTCCCAAAGGGGTGCAAGTGATCAGCCCTGCCCTGCTGCCCCCTACCCTCACACTGTTGCCGGGTTCGCTAAGTGCCCTGGCACTTACCACCAATAGCAATAACAAGACTCCTTGCAGGGGAGTGCAGACAGGGGTAGCTTACAAAAGCACCACGTTAAGGCAGCCTGGGAGATAGCTGTACTACCCCCTCTGATGTGCCTCAGGTGGGCAGCAACACGTCGCTGCCCTCTCGAGGGCTTTTTGTAGCAGCGATCAAGGGCCGCTTCCGGTTTGCGCCCATTTAAATCTCCCGCCGTAGCCTTGGCAACGTCCGCGCTGCGTCAGCTGCTCTCGCGAGAGTAGCCAGACTGAGAGCGGCGTCCGCACGGTTGTCGCGGGAATCCTCGATGAGGAAAGCGATTCAATCCCCACGTACCTCGCTAAAAGTCGCGGCCGTTCTGCCAGAGACAGCTCCGAGCCGCTGCCACTCTGAGTCGTCTTTCTTGTATTTCTGCAGACTCTGCTAGGATCCTTCATTACAAAGACACAGTCTCAAAAGATAATACACAAAGCAGGTCTGATACCTTATTTCATGCATGATGTCTTTTTTTTTTTCGTCCCTGAAGATAAAATCATCCTCTTTCTTCACTTCTCAGATCTCACACAGAGACATTTTTAGCATCTATCACTATTAGTAAGCTATAAATGGGCAGATATGGGGAACAAAGTAGGTACCTCAGCAGGTTAGCATTCCCCTACAGCAGGGAAGGTGATGGAGCAGATTGTCTTGAGGGAGACCATGCGGCATGTGCGGGGTGACCGGGGAGGGGATCAGGCCCAGCCAGCTTGGGTTTGCGAAGGGCAGGTCCTGTTCGACCAACCTGATCTCCTTCTATGATCTAGTGACCCATCTGGTGGATGAGGGAAAGGCTGTTGCTGTGCTCTACCTAGACTTCAGCAAAGCCTTTGACACTGTCTGCCACAGCATTCTCCTGCAGAAGCTGGCAGCCCGAGGCTTGCATGGGTGCACTCTGGGCTGGATGAGGCGCTGGCTGGAGGGCCGAGCTCAGAGAGTGGTGGTGAATGGAGTTGAATCCAGCTGGCGACCGGTCGCGAGTGGTGTTCCCCAGGGGTCGGTGCTGGGCCTGTCCTCTTCAATATCTTGATTGATGACCTGGACGAGGGCATCGAGTGCAGCCTCAGTAAATTTGCAGATGACACCAAATGGGCTGGAAGTGTGGATCTGCCTGGGGGTAGCGAGGGATCCCTGCAGAGGGATCTGGACAGGCAGGAGAGCTGGGCTGAAGCCAATGGGATGAGTTTCAACAAGGCCAAATGCCGGGTCCTGCACTTGGGCCACAACAACCCCAGGCGACGCTACAGGCTTGGGGCGGTGTGGCTGGAGGACGGCGTAGAGGAAATGGACCTGGGGGTATTGATGGATGCTGGGCTCAACATGAGCCCACAGTGTGCCCAGGTGGCCAAGAAGGCCAATGGCAGCCTGGCTTGCATCAGAAACAGCGCTGCAAGCAGGAGCAGAGAGGTGATTGTTCCCCTGTATTCAGCACTGGTGAGGCCGCACCTCGAGTGCTGTGTCCAGTTTTGGGCCCCTCACTGCAAGAAAGACATTGAGGCCCTGGAATGCATTCAGAGGAGGGCAACAAAGCTGGTGAGGGGTCTGGAGCACAGGGCTGATGAGGAGAGGCTGAAGGAGCTGGGAATGTTCAGCCTGGAGAAGAGGAGCTCAGGGGAGACCTCACTGCTCTCTATGACTGCCTGAAGGGAGGCTGCAGTGAGCTGGGGGTCGGCCTCTGCTCTCATTACTGATAGGAGCAGAGGGAATGGCTTCAAGCTGCGGCAGGGGAGATTCAGGCTGGACATCAGAAACAAAACAGGGATTTCTATGAAAATAAGCGCTATTTAAAGTTAAAAACAGGGATTTCCAGGAAAATAAGCGATGTTTTCATACCGCCCCTTATTTTTCCAAAATAATCCAATATCATCCTAAAATTTCCCCCCAAAACACCAAATAACCGTAAAAAATCCCGAATAATTCCAATTTGCCCCCAAACAGCCCCAGAGAACCCCCTCCAATTTCCCCCAAATAATCCCAAATCCCTCCAAATCGCTCCCCAAATGCTCCTAATTTTCCCAGAACAACCCCAAATCCCCTCAAAATTATCCAAAATAAACCCCAAATTCCTCCAAGTTGCCCCCAAAATCCCAAATTTTCCCCCAAATAATCCCAATTTCCCCCAAAGTTCCCCCCAAAATGCCCCAAATTTCCCCAAATTGCTCCCAACAATCCCCCAAATAATCCCAGATTTCCCTTGAATTTCCCCCAAAATCCCCAATTTTCCCCCAAATATTCCCAGATTCGCCCCAAAATTCCCCCCAAATTCCCATTTTTCCCTCTAATAATCCCAAGTTCCCCCAAATTTCCCCCAAATAATCCCCAAATTTCCCCTAAATAACCCAATTACCCCCAAAATTCCACCCAAAATTCCTCCCAAACCCCCAAATTCCTCCAAATTACCCTAAAAAAGCCTCGATTTTTCCCCCAAATAATCCCAGATTCACCCCAAAATTTCCCCCAAATAACCTCAAAAAAGCACCAAATAATCCCAGATAATCCCAAATTGCCCCAAATTGCCGCCAAAAAGCCGCAAATTTCCCCAAATAATCCCAAAAAATCCCAAATTGCCCCCCAAATCCCCAAAATTTCCCCAAATAATCCCCCAAATAATACCAAATTTCCCCCCAAAACCCCAAATTTCCCCCAAAATTCCCAGATTCACCCCAAAATTTTCCCCAAATGACCTCAGAGAAGCTCCAAATAAACCCAGATAATCCCAATTTCCCCCAAATTGCCCCTCAAAAGGCCCAAATTTCCCCCAAAGAATCCCAGATAATCCCAAATTTTCCTTGAACTGCCCACAAAAGTCCCAAATTTCCCTCCCAAAAACCCAAAATAATCCCAAAAAGGCCCCCAAGTAATCCCAAATCTCAGCCCAAAAAACAGCCCCAAACGTTTTGGGTTCATTTTTGTCATTTTCTTTGAAAATTGCAATTCTGTACAAACGGCGCTTTCACCCATTTTGGTGTTTTTTGCCTTATTTTCCTGAGGGGGGGAGGAATCCATAATCTGGATTGAGGGCCCATAATCCAGGTTGGGGTGTCCATTATATGGGTCATGGTGCCGATAATCTAGGGTATGAACCCATAATCCGGATTGAGGGGCCCCTAATCCCAGTTGGGGTGCCCATAATCCGAGGCTTGAGCCCATAATCTGAGTTGGGGTGCCCATAATCTGGGTTTGAGTCTATAATCAGGATCAGAGTGCCCATAATCAGAGTTGAGGCACCCATAATCTGGGTTGGGGTGACCATAATCCGGATTGAGATGCCCATAATCCGGGATGGGGTGCCCATAATCTGAGCCGGGGTGTCCATAATCCGAGCTGAGGTGCCCAAAATCCGGGGAGTGTAACCATAATCCAGGTTGGGGTGCCCATAATCTGCTTCAGGGTGTCCATAATCCAGACTGAGATGCCCATAATCTGGGTCAAGGAGACCATAATCCAGGGTGGGGTGTCCATAATCACGGTTAGGGTGCCCATAATATGGGATGTGAGCCCATAATCTGGATTGAACTGCCCATAATCCGCTCAGGGTGCCCTTAATCCAGGGTTTGAGCCCGTAATCTGAGTCAGGGTGACCACAATCTGGGTCAGGATGTCCATAATTCGAGTTGAGGTGCCCATATTCTGTGTAAGGGTGTCCATAATCCAGATTGAGATGTCCATAATCCGGGATGATATGCGTACATTCTGGGATGTCATCCCATAATCTGGGTTGAGGTGCCCATAATCCATTGTGTGAGCCCATAATCAGGACTGAGAGGCCCATAATACGGGTTGTGGAGCCCATAATTCGAGTTGAGGTGCCCATAATCTGGGATGTGAGCCCATAATCTGGGTCTTTGTGTCCATAATATGTATTGAGATGCCCGTAATCTGGGTCATGGTGTCCACAACCTGGGTCGAGGTGTCCTTAATCTGGGTCTTGGTGCCCATAATCTGGGGTGTGAGCCATTAATCCGGGGTGTGAGCCCATAATCCGGGTTGGGGTGTCCATAATCCGGATTGAGATGCCCATAATCCAGGTTGGGGTCCCCAAATTCTGAGGTGCGAGGCCTTACTCCGGTTTGGGGGGTCCATAATCCACGACGAGGCCCCCCTATGAGAGGTGCTCGGCCCTATGGGGGGGACAGAGAGCTGAGGAGAGGGATTATGGGACAATGGAGTTACGGGGTTATGGGACTATGGGGCTTGGGGGTTTATGGGATTATGGAGTTATGGGGTTATGGGATTATAGGATTATGGTATTATGGGGTTATGGAACAATGGTGTTACGGGGTTATGGGATTACGGGATTATTACTCTATGGGATTATGGGATTATAGGATTGTGGTATTATGGGGTTATGGGACAGTGGGATTATGGGACTATGTGGTTATAGGATTATGGGTTTATGGGATTACGGCACTATGGGGTTATGGGATTTTGGGGTAATGGCATTATGGGATTATCGGATTATAGGATTGTAATGTTACAGGGTTATGGGACAACGGAGTTAAGGCACTATGTGATTATGGGGTTATGGGACTATGGGGTTATTGAATTATGGGCTTATGGGATTATGGGACTATGGAGTTAGGGGATTATGGGGGTATGGGATTATAGGACTATGTGGTCATGGAATTATGGGGGTATGGGGTGATGGGATTATGGGACTTTGGGATTATGGGACTATGGGGTGATTGGATTATGGGGCTATGGGGTGATGGGATTATGAGACTTTGGGATTATGGGACTATGGGATGATGGGATTATGGGGTGAAGGGACTACGGGATTATGGGAATATGGGATTGTGGGGTGATGGGTTTATATGATTATGGGACATTGGGGTTATTGGCCTATGGGATTATGGGATAATGGGACAATGGCATTATGGGATTATAGGATTATAGGGTTATGGGATTATGGCATTATGGGATTATGGGGGGCCAGCACTCACTCAGGGGCGGCGTCGCAGCGGCTGCCGGAGCACTCCCGGCCTGGGGGGGGCGTCCCATGGTAATCTGGGGGGGGGGAATGGGGCATAATCCCTGCCTTAATCCCATAACCCCCCTAAACCCACATTGCCTTTATCTGCATACGGCCCAGAATCCCATAATCCCACTGCTGTAATCCCACACCATCCCATCCCTGGCCCCATAACCCCATAATCCCACCTAATCCCATCTCCCCGCCCCCTAAACACCCTTATAACCCCCATAATCCCACCCCCTTAAGACCCCCATAATCCCACCCCCCATCCCCTGAACACCCCCATAGCCCCTATAATCCCACCCCCATCCCCTTAAGATACCCATAATGCCATCCCCCACCCCCTAAATAACCCCATAACCCCCATAATCCCACCCTCGTCCCCTTGTGTCCCCCATAATCCCACCCCCCACCCCCTAAATGCCCCCATAACCCCCATAATCCCACTCCCAACCCCTTTAATACCCCCCTAATCCCACCCCCACCCCCTTAAGACCCCCATAATTCCACCCCCCACCCCTAAGCACCCACATAACCCCCATAATCCCACCCCCCCATTCCCTTAACACCCCCATAATTCAGCCACCCCCCCAAACGCCCCCATAAACCCCATGATCCTACCCCAGCCCCTTTAATACTGCCATAATCCCACCCCCCATCCCCTGTAACCCCCATCATCCCACCCTCCACCCCCTAAACACTGCTATAATTCCACCCCCATCCCCTTAAGACTCCCATAATCACACCCCCCACCCCCTAAAGGCCCCCATAATTCCCCCCATCCCCTTAAGACCCCCAGAATTCCACCCCCTAAACACCACCATCACCCCCATAATTCCACCTCCCACCCCCTAAAAAAAACCATAACCCCCATAATCCCACCCCCAACCCTCAAGACCCCCATAATCCCATCCCCCAACCCCTTAACACCCCCATAATTCAGCTCCCCACCCCCTAAACGCCCCCATAACCCCCATAATGCCACTCCCAACCCCTTTAAGACCCCCATAATTCCATCCCCATCCCCTTAAGACACCATAATCCCACCCCCATCCCCTCAAGACCCCCGTAATTCCACTCCCCATCCCCTAAACGCCCCCATAACCCCCATAATCCCACCCTCCACCCCCTATACACCCCCCTAATCCCATCCCCCATCCCCTTAAGACCCCCCCCACCCCCTAAACGCCCCCATAACCCCTTCCCCTGCCCCCCAACCACCCCCCACCGCCCCCCATCCCCTCACCCGGGGGTCTCTGGGCAGCCACCACGTAGCTGACCAGGGTGACGTCGCTGGTGCCCCCAGATTCCAATGGGATGGGATGGACCCGAAAATGCTCCAGCATGTCGAAGATGCTCTGGAACCAGAGGTGCTGAACCCGGCACTGCGCCTCCTCGTTCAGCGACAGCCGCAGGTGCTGCGGGATTAGCAGGGATTACGGGGTCGCCAGGCTGGGATTATGGGGTGGGGAGGCTGGGATTACAGGGTGGGGGGGATTCATGTGACTGGGATGGAAGATAAGGGTGAAGGAAATGGGGATAAGGGGTGGGGAGGCTGGGATTATAGGGAAGGGGGGATTAAAGGGATTGGGATGGGAGATAAGGGTGTGGGAACTGGGGTTATGGGGTGGGGAGGCTGGGATTATGGGGCGAGGGGGATTAGGAGTAGGATTATGGGGATTAGGACTGGGACTATGAATACTAGGAGCGGGATTATGGGGATTAGGAGCAGAATTATGGGGATAAGAAGGATTCTGTGGATTAGGAACAGGATTACAGAATAAGGAGTGGGATTACCGGGGTTAAGAGTGGATTTACATGGATTATGAGAGGGATTACGGGCATTTGGAGCCAGATTTACATTGATTGTGAGTGGATTACAAGGATTAGGAGCGAGATTACAGGGATTAGGAGCAAGATTATGGGGATTAGCAGTGGGATTACAGGGATTATGAGCAGAATTTGGGGATTAGGAGCGGGATTATGTGGATTAGGAGCGTGATTATAGGCATTGGGAGTGGGATCATGGGGATTAAGAGTGGGATTACAGGGTTTAGGAGCGGATTTTGGGGATTAGGAGTGGGATTATGTGGATTAGGAGCGGGATTACAGAGATTAAGAGCTGGATTAGGGGGTCGGACCTTGGCCTTGCCCTGGAAGTTGAAGGTGAGCACGAATTCCCCGCGCCGCGTCTCGCTCTGCCGCACCAGGAAAACGCCATGCGCCCCGGCGCCGCCTGCCAGCACCAACTGCGCCGCGCGCAGCCGTGACAGCGTGCCGTGGAACCAGGGGTGCTCCAGCAGCCCCACTGCGGGACACCGACCCACAACAAGCACACGTCAGCCCCACGGCAAGCACAGAGCACACAGGGACCCCATAGGGACACACAGGGACCCATAGGAAACCCATAGGAAACCCATAGGGACACACAGGGACCCCAAAACCCCATAGGAACCCATAGGGACACATAGAGACCCATAGGGACACATAGGGACCCATAGGGACACATAGGGACACATAGAGACCCATAGGGACACACAGAGACCCATAGGGACCCATAGGGACACATAGGGACACATAGGGACCCATAGGGACACATAGGGACACAGAGGGACCCATAGGGACACATAGGGACCCATAGGGACCCATAGGGACACATAGGGACCCATAGGAACACATAGGGACACAGAGGGACCCATAGGAACCCCATAGGGACTCATAGGGACACACTGGAACCCCATAGGGACTCACAGGGACACACGGGGACCCCAAAACCCCATAGGAACCCCATAATGACCCACAGGAACCCATAGGGACACATAGGGACCCAATAGGAACCCATAGGAAACCCATAGGGACACATAGGGACACATAGGGACACATAGGGACCCATAGGAACTCCATAGGAAACCCATAGGGACACACAGGGACCCAAAACCCCATAGGAACCCCATAGGGACCCATAGGAACCCCACAGGGACACATAGGGACACATAGGAACACACAGGGACCCGTAGGAACCCATAGGAACCCATAGGGACACATAGGGACAAATAGGGACACATAGAAACACACAGAGACCCATAGGAACCCCATAAGGACACACAGGGACCCATAGGAAACCCATAGGGACACATAGGGACACACAGGGACACACAGGGACCCCAAAACCCCATAGGAACCCTATAGGGACCCATAGGAAACCCATAGGGACAAATAGGGACACACAGGGACACACAGGGACCCCAAAACCCCATAGGAACCCTATAGGGACCCATAGGAAACCCATAGGGACACACAGGGTCCCATAGGAAACCCATAGGGACAAATAGGGACACACAGGGACTCCAAAACCCCATAGGAACCCTATAGGGACCCATAGGAAACCCATAGGGACACAGGGATCTATAGAAACCCATAGGGACACATAGGGACCCATAGGGACACATTGGAACCCCATAGAGACTCATAGGGACACACAGGGATATCGAACCCCATAGGAACCCCATAGGAACCTATGGGGACTCTTAGGGACCCCAAATCCCATAGGAACCCCATAGGGACACACATGACCCCAAACCCCATAGCAACCCCATAGGGACTCATAGTGACACACAAGGATCCCAAATCCCATAGGACCCCCATAGGAACCCCATAGGGACACACAGAGACCCATAGGGACTCATAGGGACACATAGGGACACACAGGGACCCCAAACCCCATAGGAATCCCATAGGAACCCATATGGACACATAGGGACACACAGGGACCCCAAATCCCATAGGAACCCCATAGGAGCCCCATAGGAACCCCATAGGGACACACAGGGACTCACAGGGACACATAGGGACCCCAAATCCCATAGGAACCCCATAGGAACCCCATAGGAAACCCCATAGGGACACACAGGGACTCACAGGGACACATAGGGACCCCAAACCCCATAGGAACCCCATAGGGATACATAGGAACCCATAGGGACTCATAGAGACACAGAGGGACCCCGTGGGATTTCTATGGGGTTCTTATGGGGTCCCCATGGGATTCCTATGGAGTTCTCATGGGGTTTCTATGGGGTTCCTATGGGGTCCCTATGGGGTTTCTATGGGGTCCCTATGGGGTTCTTATGGGGTCCCTATGGGATTCCTATGGAGCCCCTATGGGGTTCTTATGGGGTCCCTATGAGGTCCCCATGGGATTTCTACGGGGTTCCTATAGGGTCCCTATGGGATTGCTATGGAGTTCTTATGGGGTTTCTATGGGGTTCCTATGGGGTCCCTATGGGATTCCTATGGAGTCCCTATGGGGTTCTTATGGGGTCCCTATGAGGTCCCCATGGGATTTCTATGGGGTCCCTATGGGGTCCCTATGGGATTCCTATGGGGTTTCTATGGGGTCCCTATGGGGTTCCTATGGGGTTTCTCCCAAGACCCCAAAAGTGCCCAAAAAGGCAGAAACGGCCCCAAAATGCGCCCCCCCCAGCCCCCCCCCCCCCCTTACCTGCACCATCGGGATCCCCGTCCTCTATGGGGGCTCGGGGAGGCAGCTCGGGGGGGGGCAGCTCAGCCAGCCCCCCATAAGCACCTGGGGGGGGGGAGAGGGGGCATTTTGGGTTGAATTCTTGGAGTTTTGGGTCCAAATACCCCACAGAAATGGGGATTTTTGAAGGGGGGGGTGGATTTTTGGGGTGAAAAGAGGCGCTTTTGGGGTCTCTCACCGTGGGCTGATGGCTCCGTGATGTCCGGAGGGGGGGGAGGGGGGGGAGGATCGTCGCTGCTGAACCGAAAATGCAGGATTTAGACCCAAAATTGGGGGGGGGGGGCGGGGGAAAGGGGGGGAAATGAGGGGGAAATGGAGATTTAAGGGGAAATAATGGGGGTTTTGGGGGGGAAATGGGAGTTTGGGGTGGGGATAATTGGGATTTAGGAAAAAAAAATGGGGATTTTGGGGTGAGGAAATGGGGTTTTGAGGGAAAAATGGGGATTTAGGGGAAATAATGGGGTTTTGGGGGGGTAATGGGGATTTAAAGGGAAATAATGGGGATTTTGGGGGAAAGAATGGGGGTTTGGGGGGAAATAATGGGGGTTTAGGGGAAATAATGGGGATTTTGGGGGAGGAAATGGGGATTTAGGGGAAATAATGGGGGTTTGGGAGGGGAAATGAAGGTTTAGGGGAAATAATGGGGTTTAGGAAGAAAAATGGGGATTTAATGGAAAATAATGGGGATTTGGGAGGGGAAATGGGGATTTAGGGGAAATAATAGGGATTTTGGGGGGAAATAATGGGGATTTAAGGGAAATAATGGGGGTATGGGGGGGGAATGAAGGTTTAGGGGAAATAATGGGGATTTTGGGGGAAAAGTGGGGATTTTGGGGGGAAAAATGGGGATTTTGGAGGGAGAAATGGGGATTTAGGGGAAATAATGGGGGTTTGGGGGGGGGAAATGGGGATTTTGGGGGGATAACAGGGTCTTGGGGGGGAATAATGGGGATTTAGGGGAAATAATGGGGATTTTGGAGGAAAAATGGGGATTTAGGGGAAATAATGGGAGTTTAGGGGGAAAAATGGGGATTTAATGGGAAATAATAGGGATTTTGGGAGGGGAAATGGGGATTTAGGGGGAATAATGGGGTTTTGGGGAGAAAAAAGGGGATTTTGGGTCTCACCCGGCCCCGATGGAGCCCTGGATGTCCCCGAGCCACGCGGCTGCCGTCACCGCATCTGGAGCTTCCAGGACCACTTCCAGGGAATTCTGCAGCTGCCAGGACCCAAAAACCCCCCATTTTCACCCAAAAATGACCCCAAATGACCAAATTCGGGTTTCAGGCCTCAAAACCACCTCAAAATCACCCCAAAAATGCCACCGAACCGGAACAAAATGGCCCCAAAATTGCACAAAATGCCCAAATCCCCCCCCAAAATGACTAAAATCCCTCCCAGACTGCCCAAATCCCCCCAAAATGCCCTGAATTGCCCCCTAAATGCTCCCAAATCCCCTCCAAATTGCCCCAAACCCCTCCAAAATGCCCCAAATTCCCCCAAAATGCCCCAAATCGGCCCCAAATTCCCCCTAAATTGGACCCAATCGACCCCAATCCCCCAGAATGCCCCAAATTGACCCCAAATCCCCCCAAATTGCCCCCAATTGGACCCAAATTGCCCCAAATCCCCCCAAGTCCCCCAAATCGACCCAAATCCCCCCTGAATTGGACCCCAAATTCCCCCAAATCCCCCCAAAATTGGAGCCAAAATCCCCCAAATCCCCCTTAAAAAGCCCCCAATCCCCCCCAAATCCCCCCCTAAGTTGGACCCCAAATCCCCCCCCATATCCCCCCCCAAAATGCCCCAAATTGACCCCAAATCCCCCCTGAATTGGACCCAAAATGCCCCAAATCCCCCTCAAAATCCCCCCAATCCCCCTCAAATTGCCCCAAATCGACCCCAAATCCCCCCTAAGTTGGACCCAGAATCCCCCAAATCCCCCCAAAATGCCCCCCAAATCCCCCAAATCCCCCCCAAATCCCCCCTAAATTGGACTCCAAATCCCCAAATGCCCCCCAAAATCCCACCAAAATTGGACCCCAGATCTCCCAAATCCCCCCAAAATGACACAAATCCCCTCCAAATCCCCCCCAGATTGGACCCAAATCCCCCCTAAATTGGACTCAATCGACCCCAAATCCCCCAAAATGCCCCAAATTGACCCCCAAATTCCCCCAAATTGCCCCCAATTGACCCCAAAATGCCCCAAATCCCCCCAAATTGCCCAAAATCGTCCCCAAATCCCCCCTAAATTGTCCCCAATTGGACCCAAATTGCCCCAAATCGACCCCAAATCCCCCCTAAATTGGACCCAAAATGCTCCAAATCCCCCCAAAATGCCCCAAATCGACCCCATATTCACCCTAAATTGGACCCCAAATCCCCGAAATCCTCCCATATTCCCCCTAAATTGGACCCAAAACGTCCCCAATCCCCCCCCCAATCGCCCCAAATTGCCCCCAGTTGACCCCAAAATGCCCCAAATCCCCCAAAATGCCCCAAATCGACCCCAAATTCCCCAAATTGCCCCCAATTAGACCTAAAATGCCCCAAATCCCCCCGAAATCCCCCAAATCGACCCAAATCCCCCTGAATTGGACCCAAAATGCCCCAAATCCCCCTCAAAATGCCCCCAATCCCCCTCAAATTGCCCCAAATTGACCCCCAAACCCCCCCTAAGTTGGACCCAGAATCCCCCAAATTCCCCCTATATGCCCCCAAAATCCCCCAATCCCCCCCCCCATATCCCCCCTAAATTGGACCCCAAATCCCCCCAAAATGCCCCAAATCGACCCCAAAATCCCCCCTAAATTGGACCCCAAATCCCCCAAATCCCCTCAAAATCCCCCAAAATCCCCCAAAATGCCCCAAATCCCCCCTAAATTGGACCCCAAATCCCCCAAATCTCCCTTAAAAAGCCCCCAATCCCCCCTCCAAATCCCCCCTCCAAATCCCCAAATCGACCCCAAATCTCCTTCTTCCCCTCCTCCCCCGGTCCCCCCATCCCCCCCCTCCCCCCCCCCCCCCCAATTTAATTTCCCCCCTGCCCCAAAATCTCGGTTTTTCAACCCCAAACGAACCCGGAGCAGAACGGAGCGGCCCCGGCCCGGGCCGGCGGGGCTCAAAGCGGCCGAAAGGGAGCAGCAAGGAACCGAGAGCTGGGGGGTGGGGAGCCTGGGGGGGGAGGAGAGAAAGATTGGGGGGGGGGAAGGGGGGGAATGGGGAATCGGGGGGAAATGCGGAGATGGGGGGGGAAATGGGGGTGTAATGGGGGGAGAATGGAGGGGAAATGGGGAGATGGGGGGGGGAAATGGGGGGAAATGGGGGGGGAATGGGGGGAAATGGGGAGATGGGGGGGGAAATGGGGGGGAATGGGGGGAAATGGGGAGGAAATGGGGCAGAAATTCGGGGGGAAATGGGGGGGGAAATGGGGAGGAAATGGGGGCAGAAATTCGGGGGGAAATGGGGGGGAATGGGACGGAAATTAGGGCTGAAAATAGGGCTGAAAATGGGATGGAAATGGGGTTGAAAATGGGATGGAAATAAAGCTGAAAATAGGGCTGAAAGTGGGATGGAAATGGGGTTGGAAATGGAAATGGGGCTGAAAATAGGGCTGAAAATTGGACTGAAAATGGGATGGAAATGGGGTTGAAAATCGGGCTGAGAACAAGGCTGAAAATAGGGCTGAAAATAGGGCTGAAATTTGGACTAAAAATGGGGCTGAAAAATAAGGCTGAAAATGGGATGGAAATAAGATGGAAATGTGGTTGAAAATAGAGCTGAAAATAGGGCTGAAAATGGGATGGAAATGGGGCTGAAAATAGAGCTGAAAATGGGATGGAAATGGGGCTGAAAATGAGATGGAAATGGGGTTGAAAATGGAAACGGGGCTGAAAATGGGGCTGAAAATGGAAATGGGATGAAAATGGGGCTGAAAATGGGATGGAAATAGGGTTGAAAATGGAAATGGGGCTGAAAATGGGACAGAAAGGGGCCGATAAGTGGGGCAGCTGCCCTCCCACCCCCCATTTCTCACCTTGGGGGGCACGTTAGAGCTCCAGCACGTCGCCGTGGGCCTCGCGCCGCAGCATCACCCGGCACCTCCTCCCCCTGCCCCCCCCCGGGACCCCCGGTTTCGGGCAGCACCAAACCGGGCAGCCCCCCCCTCCTTGGGCTCCGTGCTTTGCCGATCCGTAACCGATCCCATCGGATCCCAGGATTCCCTTCTTGGTTTCCCGATCCTTGGGTCGAAGGATTCCTTGGATCCGGTGGATTTTCGGGGTTGGTTTTCCATTGTAAAATCCCGCGGACGCTTCGGCCCACGCTGCGTAAGGAGAAACGTTTGCGGCTTTTGGGTTTGGGGTCGACGGCTTTGGGGTCGTCCGGGTTGAGTTTGGGGACGAAGGCTTCGGTTTTGGGGTCGGAGGAAGGGGGGGATGGGGTGGGGGGGGGGGGTTGGGGGGCTCGGACCCCCCCCGAGGGCGGTGGGCGCCGGTGAAAGGAGCCACGGAGCAGAAGGAGGAGAAGGCGGAGGTCGAGTCGAAGCATTCGGGGCTGTGGGGCAGATTGGGGCAGATTGGGGGCGGGTCGGGGCAAATTTGGGGGGCCGGGGGGTGTTTGGGGGGTTCGGAAGCAAAGCGGGGCTTTTCGGCCCCAAATTGGGCGTTTTTGGACCCAAATTGGGCATTTTTGGACCCCAAACCGACATCTTCAGATCCAGGTCGCTCATTTTCAGCCCCAAATTGGGCATTTTTGGACCCAAATCGGGCGTTTTCAGTCCCAAATGGGGCGTTTTCAGACCCAAAACTGACATCTTCAGATCCAGGTCGCTCATTTTCGGCCCCAAATCGGGTGTTTTCGGCCCCAAATTGGGCATTTTTGGACCCAAATCGGGCGTCTTCATACCCAAAATGGGCATTTTCAGATCCAGGTCGCTCATTTTCAGCCCCAAACTGGGCATTTTCAGCCCCAAATTCGGCATTTTCAGCCCCAAGCCGGATGCTCCCAGCACTGAAGTGAAGCATTTCTGAACGGAATTTGGCATTTTTCGGCCCCAAATCCGAGTTCAGCGCCAAACTGCCCATTTTCACCATCGATTTTGGTATTTTCAGTTCCAAATTTGGCATTTTCAGCCCCAAATCGGCCGCTTTCGGTACCAAACTTGACATTTTCAGCACCAAAACAGAGCTTTTCCGTACCGATCCTGGTATTTTCAGTCCCAATTTTGATGTTTTCAGCTCCAATTTTGATATTTTCAGTCCCAATACTGGTATTTTCAGTCCCAATTCTGGTATTTTCAGCCCCAATTCTGGTATTTTCAGTCCTGATTCTGGTATTTTCAGCCCCAATTCTGGTGTTTTCAGTCCCTATTTTGGTGTTTCCAGTCCCAATTCTGCTGTTCTCGGTCCCATTTCTGGTATTTTCAGCCCCAATTTTGATATTTTCAGCCCCAATTCTGGTATCTTCAGCCCCCAATTCTGCTATTTTCAGTCCCAATTTCCATATCTTCAGTCCCATTTCTGGTATTTTCAGTGCCCAACCGCAGATTTTCAGCTCCCCCTTTCAACGCCTCGGTGCCAAATCTGACGTTTTCCGCCCCCAATTCGGAGGCCTTCGCTCTCAAATCCCTTTTCACTCCTCATTCTGATATTTTCAGTCACAATCCTGCCATTTTCAGACCCAAATCTGCAATTTTCAGTTTCAATCCTGCCATTTTCAGACCCAAATCTGCTATTTTCACTCCCAAATTCGCCGTTTTCAGACCCAAATCCCAATCTTCCAGCGCCGAATCCGCTTCTCGCAGCCCCAATTTTGGCATTTTCAGCCCCAAATCCGCCGCTTTCCGCCCCGATTTGGCCGCTCTCCATCCCCATTTTCCCACATCCTGTGCAAAAATCACCATTTTCAGCCCCAATTTTCGCATATTCCACACCGTTCCTGGCCTCTTCAGCCCCAAAATCAGCATTTTTGGTACCGTTTCTGCTGTTTTCAGCCCCAAAATTGGCATTTTCAGCCCCAAAATCACCATTTTCAGCCTCAAAATCCGCATTTTCGGTACCGTTTCTGCCATTTTCAGTCCCCAAATCAGTATTTCCAGCCCCAAAATCAGAATTTTTTGTACCATTTCTGCTATTTTCAGTTCCAAAATTGGTATTTTCAGTTCCAAAATCAGCCTTTTTGATACCGTTTCTGCTATTTTCACTCTCAAAATCAGCATTTTCAGTCCCAAAATCCGCATTTTTTGTACCGTTCCTGCAATTTTCACTCCCAAAATCAGTATTTTCAGCCTCAAAATCAGCATTTTCGGTACCGTTTCTGCTATTTTGGGGTC